>NW_027016690.1:0-12410 GCF_036934945.1 Oncorhynchus masou masou
GATAATCTTCTCCTTTCCCCCTTCTGATGACCAGGTGGCGAATCGCATCTCTGCATGTCTGGCAGACATATCAGTGTGGATGACGGATCACCACCTCAAGCTGAACCTCGGCAAGACGGAGCTGCTCTTCCTCCCGGGGAAGGACTGCCCGTTCCATGATCTCGCCATCACGGTTGACAACTCCATTGTGTCCTCCTCCCAGAGCGCTAAGAACCTTGGCGTGATCCTGGACAACACCCTGTCGTTCTCAACCAACATCATGGCGGTGGCCCGTTCCTGTAGGTTCATGCTCTACAACATCCGCAGAGTACGACCCTGCCTCACACAGGAAGCGGCGCAGGTCCTAATCCAGGCACTTGTCATCTCCCGTCTGGATTACTGCAACTCGCTGTTGGCTGGGCTCCCTGCCTGTGCCATTAAACCCCTACAACTCATCCAGAACGCCGCAGCCCGTCTGGTGTTCAACCTTCCCAAGTTCTCTCACGTCACCCCGCTCCTCCGCTCTCTCCACTGGCTTCCAGTTGAAGCTTCGCATCCGCTACAAGACCATGGTGCTTGCCTACGGAGCTGTGAGGGGAACGGCACCGCAGTACCTCCAGGCTCTGATCAGGCCCTACACCCAAGCAAGGGCACTGCGTTCATCCACCTCTGGCCTGCTCGCCTCCCTACCATTGAGGAAGTACAGTTCCCGCTCAGCCCAGTCAAAACTGTTCGCTGCTCTGGCCCCCCAATGGTGGAACAAACTCCCTCACGACGCCAGGACAGCGGAGTCAATCACCACCTTCCGGAGACACCTGAAACCCCACCTCTTCAAGGAATACCTAGGATAGGATAAGTAATCCTTCTCACCACCCCCCCTTAATGATTTAGATGCACTATTGTAAAGTGGCTGTTCCACTGGATGTCAGAAGGTGAATTCACCAATTTGTAAGTCGCTCTGGATAAGAGCGTCTGCTAAATGACTTAAATGTAAATGTAAATACTGTCATATCTAATATGAAGAACTGAATACAACCATAAGAACCATTCAACCTGTCGGATCTAATATGAAGAACTGAATACAACCATAAGAACCATTCATACTGTCAGATCTAATATGAAGAACTGAATACAACCATAAAACCTTCTCACCCCCCCCTTAAATGATTTAGATGCACTACTGTAAAGTGGCTGTTCCACTGGATGTCAGAAGGTGAATTCACCAATTTGTAAGTCGCTCTGGATAAGAGCGTCTGCTAAATGACTTAAATGTAAATGTAAATGTAATGAACCAGACTTGTGAAGGTCTACATTTTTTTTCTGAGGTCTTGGCTGATTTCTTTTGATTTAATCATGATGTCAAGCGAAGAAGCACTGAGTTTGCAGGTAGGCCTTGAAATACATCCACAGGTACACCTCCAATTGACTCAAATTATGTCAATTAGCCTATCAGAAGCTTCTAAAGCCATGACATAATTTTCTAGAATTTTCCATGCTGTTTAAAGGCATAGTGTATGTAAACTTCTGACCCACTGGAATTGTGATACAGTGAATTATAAGTGAAATAATCTGTCTGTAAACAATTGTTGGAAAAATTACTTGTGTCATGCATAATGTAGATGTCCTCACCGACTTGCCAAAACTACAGTTTGTTAACAAAAAATTTTTTTGGAGTGATTTGAAAACAATTTTAATGATCCCAATCTAAGTGTCTCAGCTTCAACTAACTCTGTGGTAACATTTGGCTCATTATATTTCTTAAAATAGATAGATCCTCTCACTAAGGAAAAATTCAAATCTGGGTTTCAAGTTGGAGCCCTGAACAAGCCTCTAGTTCTGTTCCATTGAGACTATAGAAGAACCTGATCTGGTTATTCTCAGTGATCTTCTTCTGGAGATCAAATAATGGCAGTGTCAGGATATTTCTGCGAAAACATTTGCTTCAGAGATGATTCATATCTTCTTTAACATCTAGTTTAATTCTTAGTATAGGTACATACCCAGAAATACAGTCATCAAACTTCTCTGTGGCTCGGAAGCCAATGATGGTGTAAATGACTGTTGCAGCGTAGACAGCAGTGGCTCCGTTCACGATAGAGATGATGACTGCATCCTGTTCACAGTTATTGCTGGAAAGATAGAACACATTAAAGGAGCAATCTGGAATGGCTGTTCACAGTTATTACTGGAGAAATAGACCACATTAAAGGAGCAATCTGGAATTTGTAAATCCATTTTTTTATTCTTGAAGAATAACATTTATAAATACCCTTCAGAATCCAGCAATGAGGTTTGAATCTAGTGCAACTGTCATATCCCATCAGAAACCAGCCATAAGGTTTGAATCTAGTTCAACTGTCGTACCCCATCAGAATCCAGCCATAAGAATTTAATCTAGTTCAACTGTCATACCCCATCAGAAACCAGCCATAATGGCTGAATCTAGTTCAACTGTCATACCCCATCAGAAACCAACCATAATGGCTGAATCTAGTTCAACTGTCATACCCCATGTGTAATGGCTGAATCTGATTCAACTGTCATACCCAGCATCAAGCTAACCATGTGTTGAATCTGTTCTTCATCTTCTCAAATAATATATGCAATGAATCTGATTCATCTCCTTCTCAAAACAACCATAATGGCTGAATCTAGTTCAACTATCATATATCAAGAAACAGCCATAATGGCTGAATCTGATTAATATGTACCTCGACAGCCATAAGGGCTGAATCTAGTTCAACTGTCATATCTATTAAACCATGGCCACAGAATGAATCTATTCAACTGTCATACCCCATCAGAAACCAACCATAAGTGTTGAATCTAGTTCAACTGTTGTACCCCATCAGAAAACCAGCCATATGGCTGAATCTAGTTCAACTGTCATATCCCATCAGAATCCAACCATAATGGTTGAATCTAGTTCAACTGTCATATCCCATCAGAAACCAGCCATAAGGGTTGAATCTGTTCAACTGTCATATCCATCAGAATCCAACCATATGGGTTGAATCTAGTTCAACTGTCATATCCCATCAGAAACCAGCCATAAGGGCTGAATCTAGTTCAACTGTCATATCCCATCAGAATCCAACCATAATGGTTGAATCTAGTTCAACTGTCATACCCCATCAGAAACCAGCCATATGGGGCTTGAATCTAGTTCAACTGTCATATCCCATCAGAATCCAACCATAATGGTTGAATCTAGTTCAACTGTCATATCCCATCAGAAACCAGCCATAATGGTTGAATCTAGTTCAACTGTCATATCCCATCAGAAACCAGCCATAAGGGCTGAATCTATTCAACTGTCATATCCCATCAGAAACCAGCCATAAGGGCTGAATCTAGTTCAACTGTCATATCCCATCAGAAACCAGCCATAATGGTTGAATCTAGTTCAACTGTCATATCCCATCAGAAACCAGCCATAATGGTTGAATCTAGTTCAACTGTCATATCCCATCAGAAACCAGCAATAAGGGCTGAATCTAGTTCAACTCTCATATCCCATCAGAAACCAGCCATAATGGTTGAATCTAGTTCAACTGTCATATCCCATCAGAAACCAGCCATAATGGTTGAATCTAGTTCAACTGTCATATCCCATCAGAAACCAGCCATAATGGTTGAATCTAGTTCAACTGTCATATCCCATCAGAAACCAGCCATAAGGGCTGAATCTAGTTCAACTGTCATATCCCATCAGAAACCAGCCATAAGGGCTGAATCTAGTTCAACTGTCATATCCCATCAGAAACCAGCCATAAGGGCTGAATCTAGTTCAACTGTCGTACCCCATCAGAATCCAACCATAAGGGCTGAATCTAGTTCAACTGTCATATCCCATCAGAAACCAGCCATAATGGTTGAATCTAGTTCAACTGTCATATCCCATCAGAAACCAGCCATAAGGGCTGAATCTAAACTAGATATATTGCACCATCACTTTAACTTTTGTATAAATCATGGCTAAAAATATTTTACGATGAATATTAAGCTTGCACACTTTGAGGTAGGTAGGACTGGGTCCTAAGTTTGCAGTGGTTATGTACAAGATATGATACGTTTTGAATTGATTTAATGTCTCAACTGCAGTGGTGGGCCGTCAGGGCCAGCAAGGCCTTCTCTGCTGGCCTAAACATCATCAGAATATATATATATTTTTAAATATATTAAATATGTATTAAATTATTCCCCAGAGTAAGAGTTACACTCTTCATTTCATAGCGTTCCTCTTGGTTGCACTGCTTCCAGCCCCGGGTTGAGATTTGGAGGGCTGGTCTTTATGTTAGACATTTTATCCAATCATATTCAGCCATCATGTGTTGCCAGGGGTCTACAATCTGCCCTCAGGCATTCAGAATCAACAGTGCGGGCGCTTGTATCTGTGAATGGAAATTAAAATTTAGTGTCAACCAATCAGCTTTAGAGTTGGCTATTGTACGCCTGCTGGCTGGCTCCAGTGTTACACAGGAGCCAGCTAGCAGGCGTAGTGCCTGCACGTCTTTTGATTGGATTACCAATATTGAGAGGCAGGTCCTATATGGGCAGGTCTCAGAACTAGGAAACTGAAATTGATCAACGAATTACTACTAAGCTGTTTTTTCAACCCACAATGGCGGAAGGAGAAGATATCGATTTGGTCGAGGATATAATAATAAGGCCATTCTCAAGACAAACTTTTCAAGAAAAGTTAGACATTGTCAGGAGAGGTAGACGCCGACGCTACAAAGCCGACGCTACAATGACAGGCTCCGAGAAGCACTGCAAACTGTACTGCTGGGAATGCCTATTATTTGCAAGTGATCGATTTGGTGTTTGGAGCCACACTGGCTTTGCAAACCTGAGTTGTCTAACCAAGGCAGCAACGAGACACCAAAGTACGGCTGGGCACTTACAAACAATGGTACTTTTGAAAACTTTTGGGGACACCCGAGTGGATCTACAGCTCAACGAACAAGCGCGCAGGGCAACGAAGCTGCACAATGAAAAGGTATTGTACTCTTCCCCTGCAATTCTATGAATAAAAATGTAAATTTCAAGGTGAGGCAATGCCTGGTTATACTGCGTTTCTGTCTAAATGTATAGTAGAGCCATGGCATCATAATGATGGTAATAAGAGGTGGATTAATTCGGGTGGGACTGTGTCGGACTTCACTGAAGGCCCAGGCCCCAGAACCACGGCACACTACTGCTCAACTGGGTTGTGAACAGCAAGTAATTTAGTAGTTATTAGCAAGCAGTATGGACTTACTGCACTGAGTTGTAGCTGGAGAAAGACAGCAGACCTCCAAAGGCCAAAGAGAATGAATAGAAAACCTGGGCACCCGCATCAAGCCAAGTCGTTGGGTTCATTAGTTCATTCATCTGGAGAAACACACACCCATAGAGAAGTTGTTAGGCATGTCGTTTTGATTCTATCATACTACCTCATATATTAACGCTAGCTAAAAGGCCTTAGATGCAGTCTTTGTGGATCTGGATCTGTGGCTGAACTTGGAATATCAAATACTTTGAAGAAATACTTTTGTTCGATGATAGTAATGTAAGCTACTCACATCTGGGGTGAAGAGGAACTTCACTCCATTCAAAGAGCCTTTCAAGGTCAAGCCTCTGATCAGGAAGATGGTCAGCACCACATAAGGTAATGTTGAGGTGATATACACAGCCTAATGGGAGGAGATCACAGGGTAATGTTGAGGTGATATACACAGCCTAATGGGAGGAGACCACAGGGTAATGTTGAGGTGATATACACAGCCTAATGGGAGGAGATCACAGGGTAATGTTGAGGTGATATACACAGCCTAATGGGAGGAGACCACAGGGTAATGTTGAGGTGATATGCACAGCCTAATTGGAGGAGACCACAGGGTAATATTGAGGTGATATACACAGCCTAATGGGAGGAGATCACAGGGTAATGTTGAGGTGATATACACAGCCTAATGGGAGGAGACCACAGGGTAATGTTGAGGTGATATACACAGGCTAATGGGAGGACACCACAGGGTAATGTTAAGGTGATATACACAGCCTAATGGGAGGAAACCACAGGGTAATATTGAGGTGATATACACAGCCTAATGGGAGGAGACCACAGGGTAATGTTGAGGTGATATACACAGGCTAATGGGAGGACACCACAGGGTAATGTTAAGGTGATATACACAGCCTAATGGGAGGAGACCACAGGGTAATGTTGAGGTGATATACACAGGCTAATGGGAGGACACCACAGGGTAATGTTGAGGTGATATACACAGGCTAATGGGAGGAGACCACAGGGTAATGTTGAGGTGATATACACAGCCTAATGGGAGGAGACCACAGGGTAATGTTGAGGTGATATACACAGCCTAATGGGAGGAGACCACAGGGTAATGTTGAGGTGATATGCACAGCCTAATGGGAGGAGACCACAGGGTAATGTTGAGGTGATATACACAGCCTAATGGGAGGAGACCACAGGGTAATGTTGAGGTGATATACACAGCCTAATGGGAGGAGAGAGGAATGCTTTTATGAAGTTGGACAGTTACTGTTTTGTGTGCTATTATTGCAAATATACTAAAATGGACTCAAAATAGTGACATACGTACACTATCGGTCAAAGTTTAAGAACACCTACTCATTCAAGGGGTCTTTACATTGTAGAATAATAGTGAAGACATCAAAACTATGAAATAACACATATGGAATCATGTAGTAACCAAAAAATTGTTAAACAAATCTAAATATATTTTATATTTGAGATTCTTCAAATAGCCAATCGTTGCCTTGATGACAGCTTTGCACACTCTTGGCAGAAATAGAATGAATAGACAACACACAATGACCCATAC
This sequence comes from Oncorhynchus masou masou, assembly GCF_036934945.1. Classification (NCBI taxonomy): domain Eukaryota; kingdom Metazoa; phylum Chordata; class Actinopteri; order Salmoniformes; family Salmonidae; genus Oncorhynchus; species Oncorhynchus masou. Next base: position 6,834 of record NW_027016690.1, read on the forward strand.
CCAATTTATCTGACAGTCATATATTTGATCTACACAATACATTTCTATCTAAACATTTTGTAAATGTACATTCTCCTGTATGTCCTTTGCCCCAGGTGCACAAAATCAAGTCAAACCAATTAACCAATGATATTTTGTACAGATAAGAATAAATAGGTGGTGATGCTCAACCACTGAATGATTCTTTCAACATGTCACTTAAAAGGTCGAAAGCTGCAATTAATTTAATGATGCCTGAAAATACTGCAGAGTAATTCCAAGCCATTTGCAAACATTGCTAACAGCTAACAGCTAACAGCAACATTTAGTTTCCTTTCGACACTTAATGGACGTATTTTGTTACTGTTCGCTTTCTCAGTAACACTTAACATGAAACTGTTCTTGTACCTGTGTAATAAACTATCATTACTTTTGGAACAACATTTTATTAGCTTATTGTTACACAATACTTTGTCAATTGCATTTTAATGGCATAGCAATGACCTGAGTGTTGTAACTACTGTACACCAGAGGAATAGTGACTGTTCCTTATTCCACTTATGTCATAACTCCATTATTATTCAATTATAAATCAACTCAAATTTAACAACAATGTTCTTGTTGTAATAATGACAAAGTTACTACACAAGTATAAAAACTTAATGTCATGTGTTACTGTATTACCTTATGTCTCACTCATTATGAAAATATGTTTGTTAGTTTAAAGCTTCAAATATGGTCTAGTCTAATGTTGAGGTGATTCCTTGTCCCTCGTGTATTTCATTCTAGGTTATAGGCTAAATTAAGACTCATATCTAAGAGTCCTACAAACCACTTGCTTATAATAAAAAATGTTGACTAATTCAACTAACTGTTATAATTTTTGGATTCTTCATCAAATATTTGACAGCCATATATTCAAATACCTTCAAATATTATTTGGTTTCTGAAAGGTATTCAAAATACTAAATGGGTTTGTCTTTTAGCTGAAACTCTATATAAACTATATTTGTCTACCTCGAGTGTTTGAAAAGTTGGTATTTTCCAATAAACTACAAACTACAACAATTGTATGTCCAGGATTGCACCATGGTGACATACACTGTATATACAATATATAATACCATATTTAATATATATATATATAAAATACAACTGTCTACACTGTCAAAGTGGTGTTAGAAAGGTCAGAAAGGTCAACAAAGGTCAACAAAGGTCAACAATCCGGTTCCGGTTGGAAGCGAGCGGCCGCATCTACACTTCGGTCCGCAGGTAGTATAACTTTTTATAACTTTTCATTACATTTCGTTATAGTACAACGGTTTGATTTGTCTAATCTTAGCAACTTCTTCTTAGCCAGCTACATAGCCGTCTTTGTATCAACGACAATTGCATAATTATCGTATTTCGTCGTCCTAACGTATCTGCCCAGCAGCTAGCTAAGCAGCTAGCTAACATCCACTGTCCACTAGCACTGTAGAAACTATTACACTCAACTGAACGACTCGATTAGCGTAGTGTCAGCTAGCTACATAGTTGTCTTCGTATCCAAGATAATTGTGCAGTTTAGAGTGTGTAGACTTAGAGTGATTATCTTAATTTACCGAGGTTAGCTAGCCAGCTATTTGTCGTCCTTAACGTAGGAAATGCTGCTAGCTAGCTAGCCAACAGCTAGCCAACCTCTACCGAATTGAACTCCAACTACCCGGTCAACATTCCGCGTCGTTCCACAGGTAGTATCACATTTTCATTTCACTTCATTACAGTACAACGGTTTGATTTGTTTGATCGTAGCTAGCCAGCTACATAGCCGTCTTTGTATCTAAGACAATTGTGTAGTCTAGAGCGATTTTCTAGGTTAGCTGGCCAGCTATTGTCGTTCTTCTAACGTAGCTAGCCAGCTAGCCCCCGAATAGCAGCACTGTAGTAACTATTACAGTACAACGGTTTGTTTTGTTTGATCGTAGCTAGCTAGCTACATGCGTCTTTGTATCTAAGACAATTGTGTAGCCTAGGCGATTTTCTAGGTTAGCTGGCCAGCTGTTATGTCCGTTCTTCTAACGTAGCTAGCCAGCTAGCCCCGAATCATGTAGCACTGTAGTAACTATTACAGTACAACGGTTTGTTTGTTTGATCGTAGCTAGCCAGCTACATAGCCGTCTTTGTATCTAAGACAATTGTAGCCTAGAGCGATTTCTGGGGTTAGCCAGCCAGCTATTGTCGTTCTTTTAAAGTAACGAACCCAATCCAACCTTGCTAGCTAGCCAGCTAGCCCCCGAATAACAGCACTGTAGAAACTATTACACTCGGCAGACGACGATTAGTGTGATGTCAACATCGCAGCCACTACCAACTAGCCTACTCCAGCAGTACTGTTTCATTTCAATCATTTTAGTCAATAAGATTCTTACCTCGTAAGCTTAACTTTCTGAACATTCGAGACGTGTAGTCCACTTGTCATTCAATCTCCTTTGCATTAGCGTAGCCTCTTCTGTACCCTGTTAACTATGTGTCTATCTATCCCTGTTCTCTCCTCTCTGCACAGACCATACAAACGCTCCACACCGCGTGGCCGCGGCCACCCTAATCTGGTGGTCCCAGCGCGCACGACCCACGTGGAGTTCCTGGTCTCCGGTAGCCTCTGGAACTGCCGATCTGCGGCCAACAAGGCAGAGTTCATCTCAGCCTATGCCTCCCTCCAGTCCCTCGACTTCCTGGCACTGACGGAAACATGGATCACCACAGATAACACTGCTACTCCTACTGCTCTCTCTTCGTCCGCCCACGTGTTCTCGCACACCCCGAGAGCTTCTGGTCAGCGGGGTGGTGGCACCGGGATCCTCATCTCTCCCAAGTGGTCATTCTCTCTCTCTCCCCTTACCCATCTATCTATCGCCTCCTTTGAATTCCATGCTGTCACAGTTACCAGCCCTTTCAAGCTTAACATTCTTATCATTTATCGCCCTCCAGGTTCCCTCGGAGAGTTCATCAATGAGCTTGATGCCTTGATAAGCTCCTTTCCTGAGGACGGCTCACCTCTCACAGTCCTGGGCGACTTTAACCTCCCCACGTCTACCTTTGACTCATTCCTCTCTGCCTCCTTCTTTCCACTCCTCTCCTCTTTTGACCTCACCCTCTCACCTTCCCCCCTACTCACAAGGCAGGCAATACGCTCGACCTCATCTTTACTAGATGCTGTTCTTCCACTAACCTCACTGCAACTCCCCTCCAAGTCTCCGACCACTACCTTGTATCCTTTTCCCTCTCGCTCTCATCCAACACTTCCCACACTGCCCCTACTCGGATGGTATCGCGCCGTCCCAACCTTCGCTCTCTCTCCCCCGCTACTCTTTCCTCTTCCATCCTTTCATCTCTTCCCTCTGCTCATACCTTCTCCAACCTTTCTCCTGACTCTGCCTCCTCAACCCTCCTCTCTTCCCTTTCTGCATCCTTTGACTCTCTATGTCCCCTATCCTCCAGGCCGGCTCGGTCCTCCCCTCCCGCTCCGTGGCTCGATGACTCATTGCGAGCTCACAGAACAGAGCTCCGGGCAGCCGAGCGGAAATGGAGGAAAACTCGCCTCCCTGCGGACCTGGCATCCTTTCACTCCCTCCTCTCTACATTTTCCTCCTCTGTCTCTGCTGCTAAAGCCACTTTCTACCACTCTAAATTCCAAGCATCTGCCTCTAACCCTAGGAAGCTCTTTGCCACCTTCTCCTCCCTCCTGAATCCTCCTCCCCCTCCCCCCCTCCTCCCTCTCTGCAGATGACTTCGTCAACCATTTTGAAAAGAAGGTCGACGACATCCGATCCTCGTTTGCTAAGTCAAACGACACCGCTGGTTCTGCTCACACTGCCCTACCCTGTGCTCTGACCTCTTTCTCCCCTCTCTCTCCAGATGAAATCTCGCTTCTTGTGACGGCCGGCCGCCCAACAACCTGCCCGCTCGACCCTATCCCCTCCTCTCTCCTCCAGACCATTTCCGGGGACCTTCTCCCTTACCTCACCTCGCTCATCAACTCATCCCTGACCGCTGGCTACGTCCCTTCCGTCTTCAAGAGAGCGAGAGTTGCACCCCTTCTGAAGAAACCTACACTCGATCCCTCCGATGTCAACAACTACAGACCAGTATCCCTTCTTTCTTTTCTCTCCAAAACTCTTGAACGTGCCGTCCTTGGCCAGCTCTCCCGCTATCTCTCTCAGAATGACCTTCTTGATCCAAATCAGTCAGGTTTCAAGACTAGCCATTCAACTGAGACTGCTCTTCTCTGCATCACGGAGGCGCTCCGCACTGCTAAAGCTAACTCTCTCTCCTCTGCTCTCATCCTTCTAGACCTATCGGCTGCCTTCGATACTGTGAACCATCAGATCCTGCTCTCCACCCTCTCCGAGTTGGGCATCTCCGGCGCGGCCCACGCTTGGATTGCGTCCTACCTGACAGGTCGCTCCTACCAGGTGGCGTGGCGAGAATCTGTCTCCTCGCCACGCGCTCTCACCACTGGTGTCCCCCAGGGCTCTGTTCTAGGCCCTCTCCTATTCTCGCTATACACCAAGTCACTTGGCTCTGTCATAACCTCACATGGTCTCTCCTATCATTGCTATGCAGACGACACACAATTAATCTTCTCCTTTCCCCCTTCTGATGACCAGGTGGCGAATCGCATCTCTGCATGTCTGGCAGACATATCAGTGTGGATGACGGATCACCACCTCAAGCTGAACCTCGGCAAGACGGAGCTGCTCTTCCTCCCGGGGAAGGACTGCCCGTTCCATGATCTCGCCATCACGGTTGACAACTCCATTGTGTCCTCCTCCCAGAGCGCTAAGAACCTTGGCGTGATCCTGGACAACACCCTGTCGTTCTCAACCAACATCATGGCGGTGGCCCGTTCCTGTAGGTTCATGCTCTACAACATCCGCAGAGTACGACCCTGCCTCACACAGGAAGCGGCGCAGGTCCTAATCCAGGCACTTGTCATCTCCCGTCTGGATTACTGCAACTCGCTGCTGGCTGGGCTCCCTGCCTGTGCCATTAAACCCCTACAACTCATCCAGAACGCCGCAGCCCGTCTGGTGTTCAACCTTCCCAAGTTCTCTCACGTCACCCCGCTCCTCCGCTCTCTCCACTGGCTTCCAGTTGAAGCTCGCATCCGCTACAAGACCATGGTGCTTGCCTACGGAGCTGTGAGGGGAACGGCACCGCAGTACCTCCAGGCTCTGATCAGGCCCTACACCCAAGCAAGGGCACTGCGTTCATCCACCTCTGGCCTGCTCGCCTCCCTACCATTGAGGAAGTACAGTTCCCGCTCAGCCCAGTCAAAACTGTTCGCTGCTCTGGCCCCCCAATGGTGGAACAAACTCCCTCACGACGCCAGGACAGCGGAGTCAATCACCACCTTCCGGAGACACCTGAAACCCCACCTCTTCAAGGAATACCTAGGATAGGATAAGTAATCCTTCTCACCACCCCCCCTTAATGATTTAGATGCACTATTGTAAAGTGGCTGTTCCACTGGATGTCAGAAGGTGAATTCACCAATTTGTAAGTCGCTCTGGATAAGAGCGTCTGCTAAATGACTTAAATGTAAATGTAAATGTA
>NW_027016691.1:0-12409 GCF_036934945.1 Oncorhynchus masou masou
AATATGGTTCCCAATCAGAGACAACGATAATCACCTGACTCTGATTGAGAACCGCCTCAGGCAGCCATAGACTAACGCTAGACATCCCACAAAACCCCAAGACAAAAACACGGGACAGAGGGGCAGCTCGGGACAGAGGGGCAGCTCGGGACAGAGGGGCAGCTCGGGACAGAGGGGCAGCTCAGCACTGAGGGACAGCTCAGCACTGAGGGGAAGCTCAGCACTGAGGGGAAGCTGGGGACTGAGAGGAAGCCCAGCACTGAGAGGAAGCTCAGCACTGAGAGGAAGCTCAGCACTGAGAGGAAGCTCAGCACTGAGAGAAGCTCGGGCAGATCCTGGCTGGCTGGCGGATCTGGAAGAGTCTGGTTGACTGGCGGATCTGGAAGAGTCTGGTTGACTGGCGGATCTGGAAGAGTCTGGTTGACTGGCAGATCTGGAAGAGTCTGGCTGACTGGCGGATCTGGAAGAGTCTGGCTGACTGGCGGATCTGGAAGAGTCTGGCTGATTGGCGGATCTGGAAGAGTCTGGCTGACTGGCGGTTCCCGGCAGATCCTGGCTGACTGGCGGTTCCGGCAGATCCTGGCTGACTGGCGGTTCTGGGCAGACTGGCGGCGCTGGGCAGACTGGGATGGCGCTGGGCAGACTGGCGGCACTGGCGGTGCTGGGCAGACTGGCGCGCTGGGCAGACTGGCGGCACTGGCGGCGCTGGGCAGACTGGCGGCTCCTGCAGACTGGAAGCTCTGGCTGCTTCATGCAGACTGGCCGCTCTGGCTGCTCCATACAGACTGGCAGCTCTGGCTGCTTCATGCAGACTGACAGCTCTGGCTGCTCCATGCAGGCTGGCAGCTCCTGGCTGCTCCATGCAGGCTGGCAGCTCTGGCTGCTCCATGCAGGCTGGCAGCTCTGGCTGTGCTGAACAGGGCAGGAGACTCCAGCAGTGCAGGAGAGGAGGAAGGCTCTGGCTGCGCTGAACAGACGGGAGACTCCGGCAGCGCAGGAGAGGAGAAAGGCTCCGTAGCGCTGGAGAGGCGAGGCGCACTGTAGGCCTTATGCGTGGTGCGGGCACTGGTGGTACTGGGCCGAGGGGACACGCACAGGAAGCCTGGTGCGGGGAGCTGCCACCGGAGGGCTGGTGTGTGGAGGTGGCACAAGATGGGCTAGACCGTGAAGGCGTACTGGAGATTTTGAGAGCAGTGTTGGCACAGGACGTGCAAGGCTAGGGATGTGCACAGGAGGCCTGGTGCGTGAGGCTGGTACCAACTTCACCAGCCGACTCGAACACGCACCTCAGGACGAGTATGGAGCGCTGACCCAGGTGCCATCAAATCCCTGACACGTTTTGTCGGGCGAATTCCATTTAAAAAGCACCAACACAGCAACTCCCTCATTTCTCTCTCCTCCAATTTCCCCATTAACTCCTTCACAGTCTCTGCTTCACTCACCTCCAACACAGTTCTGGTTCTGGTCTCCTCCTTGGCTCCTCACGATAAACAGGGAGAGTGGGCTCAGGTCTGACTCCTGACTCTGCCACACTCTCCCTGAGCCCCCAAGAAATTTTTGGGGCTGACTCTTGGGCTTCCATCCGCATGCCGCGCTGCCTCCTCACACCAGCGCCTCTCAGCTCTCTCCGCCTCCAGTTCTTCCTTGGGGCGGCGATATTCTCCAGGCTGATCACAAGGTCCTTCTCCGAATAATTCCACCTCCCATGTCGATACCTCCTTTTGTTGCTCCTTGGGGCGGCTACACTCCCCTGGTTTAGCCCAGGGTCCTCTCCCGTCTGCCTCTGCTCTCCTAAGTGCCTCCACTTGTTCCCATGGGAGGCGATCTTCCAGCCAGTATCTCCTCCCAAGTGTAACAACCTTTGCCATCCAAAACGTCTTCCCATGTCCATTCCTCCTTTCGCTGCACCTGCCTGTTAACACGCTGCTTGGTCCGTTTGTGGTGGGTGATTCTGTAACGGTTTTCATGCGGTGAAGGAGAGTCGGACCAAAATGCAGCGTGTAGATTGCGATCCATGTTTAATGAACAAAAACGTAACACTGAATCTAAATACAAACACAACAAAACAAAGAACGTAACGGAAAACCGAAACAGCCTATACTAGTGTAAACTAACACAGATACACATACTCGCCCTGAGGTGTGTAAACACGAATCTAAATACAAACACTACAAAACAAAGAATGTAACGAAAACCGAAACAGCCTATACTGTGCCTTGCGAAAGTATTCGGCCCCCTTGAACTTTGCGACCTTTTGCCACATTTCAAGCTTCAAACATAGATATAAAACTGTATTTTTTTGTGAAGAATCAACAACAAGTGGGACACAATCATGAAGTGGAACAAGATTTATTGGATATTTCAAAAAAATTTAACAAATCAAAAACTGAAAAATTGGGCGTGCAAAATTATTCAACCCCCTTAAGTTAATACTTTGTAGCGCCACCTTTTGCTGCGATTACAGCTGTAAGTCGCTTGGGGTATGTCTCTATCAGTTTTGCACATCGAGAGACTGAAATGTTTTCCCATTCCTCCTTGCAAAACAGCTCGAGCTCAGTGAGGTTGGATGGAGAGCATTTGTGAACAGCAGTTTTCAGTTCTTTCCACAGATTCTCGATTGGATTCAGGTCTGGACTTTGACTTGGCCATTCTAACACCTGGATATGTTTATTTTTGAACCATTCCATTGTAGATTTTGCTTTATGTTTTGGATCATTATCTTGTTGGAAGACAAATCTCCGTCCCAGTCTCAGGTCTTTTGCAGACTCCATCAGGTTTTCTTCCAGAATGGTCCTGTATTAGTCTCCATCCATCTTCCCATCAAATTTAACCATCTTCCCTGTCCCTGCTGAAGAAAAGCAGGCCCAAACCATGATGCTGCCACCACCATGTTTGACAGTGGGGATGGTGTGTTCATTGTGATGAGCTGTGTTGCTTTTACGCCAAACATAACGTTTTGCATTGTTGCCAAAAGTTCAATTTTGGTTTCATCTGACCAGAGCACCTTCTTCCACATGTTTGGTGTGTCTCCCAGGTGGCTTGTGGCAAACTTTAAACAACACTTTTTATGGATATCTTTAAGAAATGGCTTTCTTCTTGCCACTCTTCCATAAAGGCCAGATTTGTGCAATATACGACTGATTGTTGTCCTATGGACAGAGTCTCCCCACCTCAGCTGTAGATCTCTGCAGTTCATCCAGAGTGATCATGGGCCTCTTGGCTGCATCTCTGATCAGTCTTCTCCTTGTATGAGCTGAAAGTTTAGCGGGACGGCCAGGTCTTGGTAGATTTGCAGTGGTCTGATACTCCTTCCATTTCAATATTATCGCTTGCACAGTGCTCCTTGGGATGTTTAAAGCTTGGGAAATCTTTTTGTATCCAAATCCGGCTTTAAACTTCTTCACAACAGTATCTCGGACCTGCCTGGTGTGTTCCTTGTTCTTCATGATGCTCTCTGCGCTTTTAACGGACCTCTGAGACTATCACAGTGCAGGTGCATTTATACGGAGACTTGATTACACACAGGTGGATTGTATTTATCATCATTAGTCATTTAGGTCAACATTGGATCATTCAGAGATCCTCACTGAACTTCTGGAGAGAGTTTGCTTCACTGAAAGTAAGGGGCTGAATAATTTTGCACGCCCAATTTTTCAGTTTTGATTTGTTAAAAAAGTTTGAAATATCCAATAAATGTCGTTCCACTTCATGATTGTGTCCCACTTGTTGATTCTTCACAAAAAAATACAGTTTTATATCTTTATGTTTGAAGCCTGAAATGTGGCAAAAGGTCGCAAAGTTCAAAGGGGCGAATACTTTCGCAAGGCACTGTATCTCCTGCATAGAGTGGATCAGACTGTTGATTGTGGCCTGTGGAATGTTGTCCCATTGCTCTGAAATGGCTTGCAAAGTTGCTGGATATTGGCGGGAACTGGAACACGCTGTTGTACACGTCGATCCAGCGCATTCCAAACAAGCTCAATGGGTGACCTGTCTGGTGAGTATGCAGGCCATGGAAGAACTGGGACATTTTCAGATTCCAGGAATTGTGTACAGATCCTTGCGAACTGGGGCTGTGCATTATCATGCTGAAACACGGTGATGGCGGTAGATGAATGGCAGGACATTGGACTTCAGAATCTCGTCACAGTATCTCTGTGCATTCGTGTTGCCATCAATAAAATACAATTGTGTTCATTGTCTCTAGATTATGCCTGCCCATATCATAACCCCACTCTATTCACAAATTTGACTTCAGCAAACTGCTCGCCCACACAACGTCATAAACGCTGTCTGCCTTCTGCCTGGTACAGCTGAAACCTGGATTCATCCATGAAGAGCATACAGAGCATACATTTTGCCATTTTTCCTGTTTTGTTGCATTACAACCTCTAATTTAATTATTATTTTTATTTCGATTTCATGTAATGGACATACACAAAATAGTCCAAATTGGTGAAGTGAAAAAAAAAAAAACTTGTTTCAAAAAAATAAGTGTGTATGTATTCACCCCCTTTGCTATGAAGCCCCTAAATAAGATCTGGTGCAACCAATTACTTTCAGAAGTCACATAATTAGTTAAATAACATCTACCTGTGTGCAGTCTAAGTGTCACATTATCTGTTACATGATCTCTGTATACATACACCTGTTCTGAAAGGTCCTAGTGTCTGCAAAATAGCATTATGCAAGGGGCACCACCAAGCAAGCAGCACCATGAAGACCAAGGAGCTCTCCAAACAGGTCAGGGAGAAGTACAGATCAGGGTTGGGTTATAAAAAAATATCTGAAACTTTGAACATCCCACGGAGCACCATTAAATCCGTTATTAAAAAATGGAAAGAATATGGCACCACAACAAACTTGGCAAGAGAGGGCGCCCACCAAAACTCACAGACAAGGCAAGGAGGGCACTAATCAGACAGTCAAAGAGACCAAAGATAACCCTGAAAGAGCTGCAAAGCTCCACAGTGGAGATTGGAGTATCTGTCCATAGGATCACTTTAAGATTACACTCCACAAAGCTGGGCTTTATGGAAGAGTGGCCAGAAAAAAGCCATTGCTTAAAGAAAAAAAATGGTGTTCGCCAAAACTCTGATCATATGAGACAAAAATTGATTTTCTTTGGCCATCAAGGAAAATGCTATGTCTGGTGCAAACCTAACACCTCTCATCACCCTGAGAACACCATCCCACAGTTAAGCATGGTGATGGCAGCATCATGCTGTGGGGATGTTTTTCATCGGCAGCAACACTCGAGTGGTTTAAGAGGAAACATTTAAATATCTTAGAATTGCCTAGTCAAAGCTCAGACCTCAATTCAATTGTGAATCTGTGGTATGACTTAAAGATTTCTGTACACCAGCGGAACCCATCCAACTTTAAGTAGCTGGAGCAGTTTTGCCTTGAAGAATGGACAAAAATCCCAGTGGCTAAATGTGCCAAGCTTATCGAGAAATGCCCCAAGAGACTTGCGTCAGGACCCGGTTACGAACTCAGGTCTCCGGTGTGAGAAACAGTCACTTAGTAAACTGAGCCACTAATAGTCAGCAGAACCCAGAAGATGAGGCAGACACAGCAGTACTAGAGACAGTGATTTAATAAAGAAAAAGGAAAAGATCTTCAGGCAAAAATATAAATCCACAACGTCAAAAGTAATTCCAAGAGAAAAATGTATATCCTCCAAGACACAAGGAAAATCCACAAAGTGGTAAGAACAGCAGGGAAAAAACAAGAAAGGGTAAAAAAGAATAATCAAAAATAAACAAGAACAAAACCAGAGTACCTAAAGAAAATCCAACTAGAGAAACATAAGTTCACAGCATGGCTGGGGCTGGGTGATAACATACAAACACAGAGCAAAGAAATGAGGAACACTAGGGGTTTAATTACATTCAATGGAAATTAGGCACAGGTGCAACTAATAACTAGAACAAGGGAAAAAACAAAAGGGTCAAAAAGCACAATGGGGGCATCTAGTGACCAAAACCTGAACAATCCTGGCCAAATCCTGACAACTTGCAGCTGTAATTGCTGCAAAAGGTGGCTCAACAAAGTATTGACTATGGGGGGTGAATAGTTATGCACCCTCAAGTTTTCAGTTTTTTTTGTCTTATGTCTTGTTTGTTTCACAAAACAAAACATTTTGCATCTTCAAAGTGGTAGGGATGTTGTGTAAATCAAATGAATCAAACCCCTCAAAAAATCCATTTTAATTCCAAGTTGTAAAGCAACAAAATAGGATAAATGCCAAGAGGGTGAATACTTTCAAGCCACTGTACTTCTCCAGCGTGCCAGTGGCCATCGAAGGTGAGCATGTAGTCAGGTCAAGATGCCGAACTGCAGTCAGGTCAAGACCTACTGAAGGCCTACTGAAAGTAGCTAGCAAGCTTGCCAACATAAACCAGGTAGCTTGTGAACTTTCTGACCTAACAACTGTTGTTGCTAGGTCAGAAAGTTCGGATCAACCCTACTTCTCGGCCAGAGCGTCCAGTGTGCGCTCTAAACTAGAGGTCGATCGATTAATCTGAATGGCCGATTAATTAGGGCCGATTTCAAGTTTTCATAACAATCGGAAATCTGTATTTTTGGACACCGATTTGGCCGATTATTTTTTTTTTTACACCTTTATTTAATCTTTATTTAACTAAGCAAGTCAGTTAAACAACACATTCTTATTTTCAATGACAGCCTAGGAACGGTGGGTTAACTGCCTCGTTCAGGGGCAGAACGACAGATTTTTACCTTGCCAGCTCGGGGGATTCAATATTGCAACCTTACAGTTAACTAGTCCAACGCTCTAACCACTTGATTACATTGCTCTCCACGAGGAGACTGCCTGTTATGCTAATGCAGTAAGCCAGCGTAAGTTGCTAGCTAGCATTAAACTTATCTTATAAAAAAGAATCAATCAATCAATCATAATCACTAGTTAACTACACATGGTTGATGATATTACTAGTTTATCTAGAGTGTCCTGAGTTGCATATGATCGATGCGGTGTGTATCGTTGCTCCAATGTGTACCTAACCATAAACCTCAATGCCTTTAAAATCAATACACAGAAGTAAATATTTTCAAACCTGCATATTTAGCTAAAAGAAATTCAGGTTAGCAGGCAATATTAACCAGGTGAAATTGTGTCACTTCTCTTGCATGCAGAGTCAGGGTATATGCAACAGTTTGGGCCACCTAATTTTCCAGAATTGTACAAAATTATGAAATGACATTGAAGGTTGTGCAATGTAACAGGAATATTTAGATTTATGGATGCCACCCATTAGATAAAATACGGTACGGTTCCGTATTTCACTGAAAGAATAAACATCTTGTTTTTGAGATGATAGTTTCCGGATACGACCATATTAATGACCTAAGGCTAGTATTTCTGTGTGTTATCATGTTATAACTAAGTCTATGATTTGATAGAGTAGTCTGACTGAGCGATGGTAGGCAGCAGCAGGCTCGTAAGCATTCATTCAAACAGCACTTTCGTGCATTTGCCAGCAGCTGTTTATGTCTTCAAGCCTATCAACTCCCAAGATTAGGCTGGTGTAACTGATGTGAAATTGCTAGCTAGTTAGCGGGGTGCGCGCTAATAGCGTTTCAAACGTCACTCGCTCTGAGACTTGGAGTGGTTGTTCCCCTTGCACTGCATGGGTAATGCTGCTTCGATGATGGCTGTTGTCGATGCGTTCTTGGTTCAGCCCAGGTAGGAGCGATGAGAGGGACGGAAGCTATGGTATAGAGGGAAATAGTCCTATAATTCCTATAATAACTACAACCTAAAACGTCTTACCTGGGAATGTTGAAGACTCATGTTAAAAGGAATCACCAGCTTTCATATGTTCTCATGTTCTGAGCAAGGTACTTAAACATTAGCTTTTTTACATGGCACATATTTCACTTTTACTTTCTTCTCCAACACTTTGTTTTTGCATTATTTAAACCAAATTTCATTATTTATTTGAGGCTAAATTGATTTTATTGATGTAATATATTTGTCAGGATTTGGCCAGGGTTGTTCCGGTTTTTGGTCACTAGATGCCCCCATTGTGCTTTTTGACCTTTTGCTTTCCCTTGATCCCCATTATTATTTGCACCTGTGCCTCATTTTCCCTGATTGTATTTAAACCCTTAGTTTCCCTCAGTTCTTTGCTCTGTGTTTGTATGTTAGCACCCAGCCCTAGTATTCTGTGTACTCTTGTTGATCCCGGTGGACGCTCTTGTGGAATTCTGTTTTTTTGTTCTTGTTTATTTATTTTTGAGTATCTTTTTTGAGGCTTTTATGCTTTACCTACCACCTTGTGGATTTACCTTTTGTCTTGGAGGACACCTTGTGGAGTACCTTGTTCTTGTGGAATTCCTTTTGAGGAGTTGTGGAGTTACATGTTTTCCTGAAGGACTTCACTTTTTACTTTATTAAATACACCGTCTCAAGTACTGCTGTGTCTGCCTCATCTTCTGGGTCCTGCTGACTATTCGTGGCTCAGTTGGTTAAGTGACTGTTTCTCACTCCGGAGACCCGGGTTCGTAACCGGGTCCTGATAATATTAAGTTAAAATAAGTGTTCATTCAGTGTAATTGTCATTATTACAAATAATTTTTAAAAATCGGCCGATTAATCGGTATCGGCTTTTTTTGGTCCTCCAATAATTGGTATTGGTATCGAGTTGAAAAATCATAATCGGTTGACCTCTATTCTAAACGCACCGAGAGCGAAACAGACAATTTGACAAGCTCTGAGTTTATGAATGCCCAGGGCGCACTCTGGCACTCCAGATTGAATTTACGAATACATCTGTAGTATAAACCAGCTTTTAATCTTGAAAACCGCAGCCATAATTAACTTCTTGGAACTCTAGGGGCGCAATTTCATTTTTGGATGAAAAACGTTCCCGTTTTAAACAAGATATTTTGTCACAAAAAGATGCTCGACTATGCATATAATTGCTACTGTTCGAAAGAAAACACTCTGACGTGTCCAGAAATACAAAGATCTTCTCTGTGCGTGCCCTTTAACGTGAGCTTCAGGCAAAACCAAGATGAGATGGCATCCAGGAAATGACAAGGATTTTGAGGCTCTGTTTGTCATGATCTCCTTATATGGCTGTGAACGCAAGAGGAATGAGTCTGCCCTTTCTGTCGTTTCCCCAAGGTGTCTGCAGCATTGTGACGTATTTGTAGGCAGATCATTGGAAGATTGACCATAGAGACCACATTTACCACGTGTCCGCCGGTGTCCTGTGCGAATTGGTGCGCAAAGTCACCTGCCAGTATTTTCCAAACAATGCAGAGAGTAAAGAAAGCTTCCACGAACTGCATGTCAATGAAGAGATATGTGAAAAAACACCTTGAGGACTGATTCCAAACAACGTTGCCATGTTTCGTCGATATTATGTAGTTAATCCGGAAAAAGTTTTACGTTGTAGGTGACTGCATTTTCGGTTCGTTTCAGTAGCCAGGCGCAATGTAGAAAACGGAACGATTTCTCCTACACACAGACGCTTTCAGGAAACACTGCGCATTTGGTGTGTAACTGAGAGTCTCCCTCATTGAAAACATCAGAAAACTCTTCAAAGGTAAATGATTTTATTTATTTGGTTATCTGGTTTTTGTGAAAATGTTGCGTGCTACATGTTATTCAAAAATGCATTACTAGCTTTGCATACTCTTACACAAATTAGTCAATTTCTATGGTTCAAAAGCATATTTTGAAAATCTGAGATGACAGTGTTGTTAAGAAAAGGCTAAGCTTGAGAGCAGATGCATTATTTTCATTTTATTTGCGATTTTCAGAAATCGTTAACGTTACATTATGCTAATGAGCTTCAGGCTATAACTATATTGGTGGTTTTTTCTGGTTAAGCGTGAACAAAGCGGAGCGATTTGTCCTACACAAATAATGTTTTTTGAAAAACTGCACATTTGCTATGTAACTGGAGAGTCTCCTCATTGAAAACATCCTAAGCTCTTCAAAGAGATTAATGATTTTATTTATTTGGTTATCTGGCTTTTGTGAAAATGTTGCGTGCTACATGCTACACAAAATGCTATGCTAGCTTTGCATACTCTTACACAAATTAGTCAATTTCTATGGTTCAAAAGCATATTTTGAAAATCTGAGATGACAGTGTTGTTAAGAAAAGGCTAAGCTTGAGAGCAAACGCATTATTTTAATTTTAGTTGCGATTTTCAGAAATCGTTAACGTTGCGTTATGCTAATGAGCCTGAGGCTTTAGTCACGATCCCGGATCCGGGATGGGGAGTTTCAAGAGGTTAAAGAGATGTGCGGGGCTAAGGCTTAAGATGATGATTGGATGTAGACAAAGAAGAGCTCTCCAGTAAAAGTTTCAAGGGCCATTTTCTCAAAAGTGAGGTGACAAGTTTATCAACTTTCAAAGCAGAATTCCTTTTCCATTGTTCCTCAACTGTCATGTATTGTATACCATTTTCCAACTCTGAGTCTTTAATTTTATCCAATGTAAAAGACACAATTAAAAATGTTGCTAAGTAAGACCTGGGAGCCGGTCAGTCACATCTGGTATGCTTGCACACCATTACTACTATGTAACACACCTTTATACGAGCATAGCCATTTCTTTAGCTACTAAACATCGCCATTATTACTATATTAGCTTACTTATGTTCACTGGCCATGTATAGCGTATGTGCCATTTCTTGTCACTTGTATATATTTGCTAATATTCATATTATATACAACTGTCACGCTATTCGAAAATATTATATTCTTCATTTATTCGGTCAGGCCAGGGTGTGACATGGGTTATTGTGTGTGTTTTTGTCTTGGGGTTTTGTGGGATGTCTAAGCGTTAGTCTATGGCTGCCTGAGGGCGGTTCTCAATCAGAGTCAGGTGATTATCGTTGTCTCTGATTGGGAACCATATTAAACAGCCATATTCTTTGTGTGTTTCGTAGGTGATTGTCCTTAGTGACCTTGTTCCTGTATCTGTGTTAGTTTACAAAAGTACAGTGCCTTCTTGATATTATTCGGCCCCTTGAACTTTGCGACCTTTTGCCACATTTCAGGCTACAAACATAAAGATATAAAAACTATTTTTTTGTGAAGAATCAACAAGTGGGACACAATCATGAAGTGGAGCGACATTTATTGGATATTTCAAACTTTTTAACAAATCAAAAACTGAAAATTGGGCGTGCAAAATTATTCAGCCCTTGCTTTCAGTGCAGCAAACTCTATCCAGAAGTTCAGTGAGGTTCTACTCTGAATGATCCAATGTTGACCTAAATGACTAATGATGATAAATACAATCCACCTGTGTGTAATCAAGTCTCCGTATAAATGTGCACCTGCACTGTGATAGTCTCAGAGGTCCGACAAAAAGCAAGAGGCATCATGAGACAAGGAACACACCAGGCAGGTCCGAGATACTGTTGTGAAGAAGTTTAAAGCGGTTTGGATACAAAAGATTTCCCAAGCTTTAAAACATCTCCACCAAAGTAAGCGATAATATTGAAATGGAAGGAGTATCAGACCACGCAACCCACCAAGACCTGGCCATCCCTCTAAACTTTCAGCTCATACAAGGAGAAGACTGATCAGAGATGCAGCCAAGAGGCCCATGATCACTCTGATGAACTGCAGAGATCTACACCTGAGGTGGGAGACTCTGTCCATAGGACAACAATCAGTCATATATTGCACAAATCTGGCCTTTATGGAAGAGTGGCAAGAAGAAAGCCATTTCTTAAAGATATCCATAAAAAGTGTTGTATAAAGTTTGTTACAAGCCACCGGGAGACATACCAAACATGTGGAAGAAGGTGCTCTGGTCAGATGAAACCAAAATTGAACTTTTGCAACAATGAAAACGTTATGTTTGGCGTAAAAGCAACACAGCTCATCACCTGAACACACCATACCCACTGTCAAACATGGTGGCAGCATCATGTTTTGGGCCTGCTTTTCTTCAGCAGGGACAGGGAAGATGGTTAAAATTACGGGAAGATGGATGGAGCCAAATACAGGACCATTCTGGAAGAAAACCCATGGAGTCTGCACCTGAGACTGGGACGGAGATTGTCTTCCAACAAGACATGATCCAAGGCATAAAGCAAAATCTACAATGGAATGGTTCAAAATAAACATATCCAGGTGTTAGAATGGCCAAGTCAAAGTCCAGACCTGACCCAATCGAGAATCTGTGGAAAGAACTGAAAACTGCTGTTCACAAATGCTTCCATCCAACCTCACTGAGCTCGAGCTGTTTTGCAAGGAGGAATGGAAAGAAATTCAGTCTATCGATGTGCAAAACTGATGAGACATACCCCAACGACTTACAGCTGTAATCGCAGCAAGGTGTCGCTACAATGTATTAACTTTAAGGGGCTGAATAATTTTGCACGCCCAATTTTTCAGTTTTTGATT
>NW_027016692.1:0-12407 GCF_036934945.1 Oncorhynchus masou masou
AGAGAGAGGGGGAGAGAGAGAAGGAGAGAGAAAACATAAAGAGAGAGAAGAGGAGAGAGAGAAGGAGAAAGAAAACATAAGGAGAGAGAGGGAGGAGAGAGAGAAGGAGAGAAACATAAGGAGAGAGAGGAGGAGAGAGAGAAGGAGAGAGAAAACATAAGGAGAGACAGGAGGAGAGAGAGAAGGAGAGAGAAACATAAGAGAGAGAGAGAGAGAAAGAGAGAACATATGAGAGAGAAGAGGAGAGAGAGAAGGAGAAAGAAACATATGAGAGAGAGGAGGAGAGAGAGAAGGAGAGAGAAAACATAAGAGAGAGAGGAGGAGAGAGAGAAGGAGAGAGAAACATATGGAGAGACAGGAGGAGAGAGAGAGGAGAGAGAGAAAACATAAGGAGAGAGAGGGGAGAGAGAGAAGGGGAGAGAAAATATAAGGAGAGAGAAGAGGAGAGAGAGAAGGAGAGAGAAAACATAAGGAGAGAGAGGGGAGAGAGAGAGAAGGAGAGAGAAAACATAAGGAGAGAGAAGAGAGAGAGAGAAGGGGAGAGAAAACATAGGAGAGAGAGGGGGAGAGAGAGAAGGGGAGAGAAAACATAAGGAGAGAGAGGGGAGATATAGAAGGGAGAGAGAAACATAAGGAGAGAGAGAGGGGAGAGAGAGAAGGGTAGAGAAAACATAAGGAGAGAGAGAGGGGGTAGAGAGAGAAGGATATAGAAAACATAAGGAGAGAGAGGGGGAGAGAGAGAAGGGGAGAGAAAACATAAGGAGAGAGAGGAGGAGAGAGAGAAGGAGAGAGAAAACATAAGGAGAGAGAGGAGGAGAGAGAGAAGGAGAGAGAGAAACATAAGGAGAGAGAAGAGGAGAGAGAGAAGGGAGAGAAAACATAAGGAGAGAGAAGAGGGGAGAGAGAAGGAGAAAGAAAAACATAAGGAGAGAGAGGGGAGAGAGAGAAGGAGAGAGAGAAAACATAAGGAGAGAGAGGAAGAGAGAGAGGAGAGAGAAAACATAAGGAGAGAGAGGAGGAGAGAGAGGAGAGAGAAAACATAAGGAGAGAGAGGAGGAGAGAGAGGAGGAGAGAGAGGAGAGAGAAAACAAGGAGAGAGAGGAGGAGAGAGAGAAGGAGAGAGAAAACATAAGGAGAGAGAGGGGGAGAGAGAGAAGGAGAGAGAAAACATAAGGAGAGAGAAGAGGAGAGAGAGAAGGAGAAAGAAAACATAAGGAGAGAGAGGGGGAGAGAGAGGAGAGAGAAAACATAAGGAGAGAGGAAGAGAGAGAGGAGAGAGAAAACATAAGGAGAGAGAGGAGGAGAGAGAGGAGAGAGAAAACATAAGGAGAGAGAGGAGGAGAGAGAGGAGGAGAGAGAGAGGAGAGAGAAAACATAAGGAGAGAGAGGAGGAGAGAGAGAAGGAGAGAGAAAACATAAGGAGAGAGAGGAGGAGAGAGAAGGAGAGAAAGGAGAGAGAAAACATAAGGAGAGAGAGGAGGAGAGAGAAGGAGAGAAAGGAGAGAGAAAACATAAGGAGAGAGAGGAGGAGAGAGAGAAGGAGAGAAAGGAGAGAGAAAACATAAGGAGAGACAGGAGGAGAGACAGAAGGAGAGAGAACATATGAGTGTGTAGAGCAAAAAATCTTCCACACAATGTAATGAATTTGTGTATAGGGGTGTCTGTGTGTGTGACTGTGTGTGTGTGTGTGTATAGGTCTATATATTAGTGCTGGTTTTATAGTGTGTCCTAATGTACCTTTGCGGGCCTGTTTCTTGGTGGTCTTGCGGCAGCAGTGACCCAGGCCGGGACGGGCTTGATGTCCCTCTGCTGACGGGCGGGGGTGCAGCACCAGTTTGGGTGGGCGGGGTGAGACACACAGGGAACCCCGCAGCGCTCATCAGGATCCCCGTGATACCGGCCAGCGCTGGGTGGACCGGGCTGTTCCCACTGAGGTTCTTTCTTTACTGGACAGTGGGCACTCTGAAACACACCGGGAACCAGATGCTGGTTACACACTAGCATCTCACCAAACATATGCCTGGGAAGACTCTGGGAGTTGCAGCGCTGACCTAGGATCAGCTGTTACAGGACTTGCACTAAACAAACCCTCCCTGACACTAACAGACAGAAATACAGCAGGCTTACTGCTGACCCCCACACAGGGTTGGGACGAGCCTAGTCCGTGTGATTACAAGACGTTAACCAAGCCACCTACAGTATAGACAGGTAGAGGAGTCTGTCCCAAATGGCACCCCACCATAGATAGCACACTAAAAGTAGTGCACTGTGTAGGGAATAGGGTGCCATTTGGGAAGCAGTCGTTCAGGAGGTGTACACGGGCCAGCTGTAATCTCTATTGGCAACAACACCTCACCTACTACGACCAGCTGCTGCATGTGACCAATTAAACAAATATCCAGGAGCCAATGACCTGTATGTGTGTGCCCATAAAATTTGAATAATCTATTTCTATTTCTATGTGTGGCTGTGTGTGTGTGTGTATGTGTGTGTGTGTGTGGCCCACTGGCCAGTCTCCTGATCTGGGTCAAAGACTCATACCATAGATGGTACTGCCAGATATCCTCTGTCTAGCCTGTACGTTTCAGAGAACACGGGTTGGGTCTAAGTGGCGCCTATTCCCACACAGCGAGCTACGCCTGACCAGAGCTCACTGAGATTTCCAGCTATATATACACTTGTTGGTGTCATCAAACAACCATACACTGGTGCCTTAACATATTTCTGGATGATTCTGTGAACGCCATTAGCAACTCTACCATTCTAGAGTCCAGAGAATGCAGTCATTCACACCAAAGATATTGTACTATACTCTAGCTCCCCAGTTCGTCTACTTTACCACAGACAACACAGCTTTTGAGTGTCAACGAGATATCGGAGCAGGATAGGATAAGATAGACGATCTGCGTTGTCCTTGGGTATCCTACATTGCCGATAAATCAAATACACCACACACACACACACACACACACACACACACACACACACACACACACACACACACACACACACAGTTATTCCTAGGGATGGATACTCACATTAAGGACGTGAGGATTGTCATTCTCCCACAGAGGTCTACAAGAAAACGAGTCACGGAGGAATCGATTTCCTTTCTCTTCACCGGGGGAACAGAGAACCACTAGGGATGTGTCAATTAGAAGTTGAAGAAGAGGTTCCACTCCTCTTTACCCCTCTCTCTCTCTCTCTATTTCTTCTCTCTCTCTCACAGCTTGAATCGGCTGCTACGCAAACCTTTATTCTGTCTCTGAGCTGGACTCAGTTTCTGTTCTTTCTCTCTACAGACCTCCTCCTCTCCCTCTGTCCTAGAAGCAGTGTGTGAATCGGACCAAGTGTGTGTGTGTCCTGTCTTATATATGTAATCCGTGAGTTTCCATCTGCTGGCCAGTGACCTCAGAGAGAGGAGACGTCACAGAACTGACAGTGAGCAGCACATCACACACCCAGGATCATGGATTACCTTCACCACGTCACCGGCTCTATTGACTAATACCACCCTGACTAACCACTTACGGAAACACACACACACACACACACACACACACACACACACACACACACACACACACACACACACACACACACACACACACCCACACTCACACACACACACACACGCACACGCACACACAACTGGGAAATCTCCAATAATGAACAACAAACTTGACCACAACACAACCCAGTCTTGACACGACTTGGCCTGGTCTTTTAAATGACTAGTAATATATTAACTACAGAGCTTCCCATGTGTAAACGGTACTGTACAGGCTACACCACAGCAGAGTTGTGGGAATGAGTCTAACTAACCATGTTACATCTCCCCTCGACGGGGGGGGGGTCATTAGAATGGGCAAATATGATCAGAAACAATAGTTTTCCCCCGCGCTGTTCCTCCTGCGCTGTTCCTCCTGCGCTGTTCCTCCTGCGCTGCCACGCATCACAAACAGGGGCTCTGTTGTCTGCTTTAATGCTCCCACATGCAATTTAGGCTCATTGCTCTGAGAGCTGTGAGTTACTGTCGCTGGTAGCAAACCACACGGACACGGCAGAGGCCAGCTTGAGTTAATCTGGCTAGACCCACCAGCTAAGCACTACTGCTTTTGTGTGACCTTTCAAATAGGCAACTACACTGCATGTTTACATACTGTGCATACTATTTAGCGATGGTAGTATAGTAATAATAGTTATTGATGGTATGTAGTGATGGTAGTATAGTAATAATATTATAGATGGTATGTAGTGATGGTAGTATAGTAATAATAGTTATAGATGGCATGTAGATGGTAGCATAGTAATAATAGTTATAGATGGTATGTAGTGATTATATTTATAGTAATAATATTATAGATTTATATGTAGTGATGATAGTATAGTAATACTTGTTGTAGATGGTATGTAGTGATTGGTAGCATAGTATCAATAGTTATAGATGGTATGTAGTGATGGTAGTATAGCAATAGCCATATTTCTGGTACGTAGTGATTATTGAAAACAACAGTTTATGATGGTATGTAGTGATGGTAGTATAGTAATAATAGTTATAGTGATAGACGGTAGTATAGTAATAATAATTGTTATAGATGGTATGTAGTGATGTATAGTAATAATAGTTATAGATGGTATGTAATAATAGTTATAGATGATGTATGTAGTGACGTAGAATATAGTAATAATAGATTATAGATGGTATAGTAATAATAGTGATGGTAGTGATGGTAGTAATAATAGTTATAGATGGTATGTAGTGATGGTAGTATAGTAATAATAGTTATAGATGGTATGTAGTGATGGTAGTATAGTAATAATAGTTATAGATGGTATGTAGTGATGGTAGTATAGTAATAATAGTTATAGATGGTATGTAGATGGTATGTAGTGATGGTAGTAGAGTAATAATAGTTATAGATGGTATGGGAGGGATGGTAGTATAATAGTTGTAGATGGTATGTAGTGATGGTAGTATAGTAATAATAGTTATAGATGGTATGTAGTGATGGTAGTATAGTAATAATAGTTATAGATGGTATGTAGTGATGGTAGTATAGTAATAATAGTTATAGATGGTATGTAGTGATGGTAGTATAGTAATAATAGTTATAGATGGTATGTAGTTACCACACCACAGCTAAGTTCATGGTCAACACACACAGCAGTTTAATAATGTCCTCTATTAACCAGTCAGTCGGCTATTAAACACTATGATAACATGCTATTATATCTCTATCCTTAACCCAGTTTAAAAACTCCACCAGCCACAACCTAACGGGTCCACAAGCCACTACCTAACGGATCCACCAGCCACTACCTAAGGGGTCGACCAGCAACTACCTACGGGGTCCATCAGCCACTACCTAAGGGGTCCACAAGCCACTACCTAAGGGGTCCACAAGCCACTACCTAAGGGGTCCACAAGCCACTACCTAAGGGGTCCACAAGCCACTACCTTACGGGTCCACCAGCCACTACCTAACGGGTCCACCAGCCACTACCTAACGGGTCCACCAGCCACTACCTAACGGGTCCACCAGCCACTACCTAACGGGTCCACAAGCCACTACCTAAGGGGTCCACAAGCCACTACCTAACGGGTCCACCAGCCACTACCTAAGGGGTCCACAAGCCACTACCTAAGGGGTCCACCAGCCACTACCTAAGGGGTCCACAAGCCACTACCTAAGGGGTCCACCAGCCACTACCTAAGGGGTCCACAAGTCACTACCTAACGGGTCCACCAGCCACTACCTAACGGGTCCACCAGCCACTACCTAAGGGGTCCACCAGCCACTACCTAACGGGTCCACCAGCCACTACCTAACAGGTCCACCAGCCACTACCTAACGGGTCCACCAGCCACTACCTAACAGGTCCACCAGCCACTACCTAACAGGTCCACCAGCCACTACCTAACGGGTCCACCAGCCACTACCTAACGGGTCCACCAGCCACTACCTAACGGGTCCACCAGCCACTACCTAACGGGTCCACCAGCCACTACCTAACAGGTCCACCAGCCACTACCTAACAGGTCCACCAGCCACTACCTAACAGGTCCACCAGCCACTACCTAACAGGTCCACCAGCCACTACCTAACGGGTCCACCAGCCACTACCTAACGGGTCCACCAGCCACTACCTAAGGGGTCCACCAGCCACTACCTAAGGGGTCCACCAGCCACTACCTAACGGGTCCACCAGCCACTACCTAAGGGGTCCACCAGCCACTACCTAACGGGTCCACCAGCCACTACCTAACGGGTCCACCAGCCACTACCTAACGGGTCCACCAGCCACTACCTAAGGGGTCCACCAGCCACTACCTAACGGGTCCACCAGCCACTACCTAACGGGTCCACCAGCCACTACCTAACAGGTCCACCAGCCACTACCTAACGGGTCCACCAGCCACTACCTAACGGGTCCACCAGCCACTACCTAACAGGTCCACCAGCCACTACCTAACGGGTCCACCAGCCACTACCTAACAGGTCCACCAGCCACAACCTAACAGGTCCACCAGCCACTACCTAAGGGGTCCACCAGCCACTACCTAAGGGGTCCACCAGCCACTACCTAACGGGTCCACCAGCCACTACCTAACGGGTCCACCAGCCACTACCTAACGGGTCCACCAGCCACTACCTAACGGGTCCACCAGCCACTACCTAACAGGTCCACCAGCCACTACCTAACGGGTCCACCAGCCACTACCTAACGGGTCCACCAGCCACTACCTAACGGGTCCACCAGCCACTACCTAACGGGTCCACCAGCCACTACCTAACGGGTCCACAAGCCACTACCTAACGGGTCCACCAGCCACTACCTAACGGGTCCACCAGCCACTACCTAACAGGTCCACCAGCCACTACCTAACGAGGTCCACCAGCCACTACCTAACGGGTCCACCAGCCACTACCTAACGGGTCCACCAGCCACTACCTAACGGGTCCACCAGCCACTACCTAACGGGTCCACCAGCCACTACCTAACGGGTCCACCAGCCACTACCTAACGGGTCCACCAGCCACTACCTAACGGGTCCACCAGCCACTACCTAACAGGTCCACCAGCCACTACCTAACGGGTCCACCAGCCACTACCTAACGGGTCCACCAGCCACTACCTAACGGGTCCACCAGCCACTACCTAACGGGTCCACCAGCCACTACCTAACGGGTCCACCAGCCACTACCTAACGGGTCCACCAGCCACTACCTAACGGGTCCACCAGCCACTACCTAACGGGTCCACCAGCCACTACCTAACGGGTCCACAAGCCACTACCTAACAGGTCCACAAGCCACTACCTAACGGGTCCACAAGCCACTACCTAACGGGTCCACCAGCCACTACCTAACGGGTCCACCAGCCACTACCTAACAGGTCCACAAGCCACTACCTAACGGGTCCACCAGCCACTACCTAACAGGTCCACAAGCCACTACCTAACGGGTCCACCAGCCACTACCTAACGGGTCCACCAGCCACTACCTAACGGGTCCACCAGCCACTACCTAACAGGTCCACCAGCCACTACCTAACGGGTCCACAAGCCACTACCTAACGGGTCCACCAGCCACTACCTAACGGGTCCACCAGCCACTACCTAACGGGTCCACCAGCCACTACCTAACGGGTCCACAAGCCACTACCTAACAGGTCCACAAGCCACTACCTAACGGGTCCACAAGCCACTACCTAACGGGTCCACCAGCCACTACCTAACGGGTCCACAAGCCACTACCTAACGGGTCCACCAGCCACTACCTAAGGGGTCCACCAGCCACTACCTAACGGGTCCACCAGCCACTACCTAACGGGTCCACAAGCCACTACCTAACAGGTCCACAAGCCACTACCTAACGGGTCCACAAGCCACTACCTAACGGGTCCACAAGCCACTACCTAATGGGTCCACCAGCCACTACCTAACGGGTCCACCAGCCACTACCTAACGGGTCCACAAGCCACTACCTAACAGGTCCACCAGCCACTACCTAACGGGTCCACCAGCCACTACCTAACAGGTCCACAAGCCACTACCTAACGGGTCCACCAGCCACTACCTAACGGGTCCACAAGCCACTACCTAACAGGTCCACAAGCCACTACCTAACGGGTCCACCAGCCACTACCTAAGGGGTCCACCAGCCACTACCTAAGGGGTCCAACAGCCACTACCTAACGGGTCCACCAGCCACTACCTAACGGGTCCACCAGCCACTACCTAACAGGTCCACCAGCCACTACCTAACAGGTCCAGGAGGACATAGAGACAGACAGGAGAACAGACAGGAAGACAGGAGGACAGACAGACAGGAGGACAGTGAAAGGGACTGGTGGCAGGTGACTGTCATCATCATCATCTGTAGCTTCCGGTTCAGGGTTCTGCCTTAACAAGCTTCAAGTTGGAGCTAAGAGGCTTTTGGTTAACCCCTCCTGCAGGTGTCACAGTCACTGAGTGAGTGACTCACTGTGTGTGTGTGTGTGTGTGTGTGTCGCCAGGGACCTCACGATACAATATCATCATGATACCATATGTATTACAATTCTCACGATTCTAAATGTATTTCGATTCGCTACTGTGATTTCATTGCAATTGGATGTTCCAAACATATTGCTCACGTCATGTCTGCTGCAGAGGGACAAGAGGGAGCCATGAGAACATGACTTTTAATCAGTCATGGAAATGAAAGTGATGAAAACCAAATGTCTCCCTATTGAAACAGATGGAGAACAAGCTCTGAAGGAAGGACACTGGAGTTGAGGCAGCTGGCGCTGAAATAAGACTGCGAGGGCTTCCTGAGTGGTGCAGCGATCTACGGCACTGCATCGTGGTCTACGGCACTGCATCGCAGTCTACGGCACTGCATCGCAGTGCTGGAGGCGTCACCACAGACCCGGGTTTGATCCCAGGCTGTATTACAAGCGACCGTGATCGGGAGGTCCCACAGCGACTGTGGGTATTTAAGAAGGGTGGTTAGGTGGGTCATGCTTCAGAGCACACATGACTCCACCTTCGCCTCCCGAGCCTGTTGGGGAGTTACAGCAATGAGACAAGATCAGAATTGGGGGTAAAATGCATGTGTTCAAACTTGCGATATTGTCAAAACAACAAGACACGATATATCGTCAAAAATGATATAATATCCCCATATGTTACTGTATAGATTTTTTCAGAAAGAACCCTTTGGTGGTGAAAAAAGTTCCACTTGGAACCCCCAAAAAATGTTTTTCAGGGGGTTCTCCTATGGGGACAGTTGAACAACCCTTATGGGGCTAAGAGTTTACAGTAGATCCAGTCTGACCTCAAGTCAGTGTTGTTGACAACTTGACACACACACAGGGGTCATGTTAAGTGCTGAATGGCCCATTAGACCGATGACCAGAGCTGAGCTGAATGAAGATGGAGACAGGACCCAGTCAGTGAGGTTATTAATACCACAGTAAGCCCTACGAGACCGCTGACCGTGCAGAGTGACGGTTACTGTGAGGTAGAAATGCACTGGGGAGAAGGTTTAGTCTCGTTTGAGCCCCGGCTTATCTACAATGCATTAACACAATTCCCAGCTGTCCTACTGACACACACACTGGAACAATGAGTGAGTCAGAGAGTGAATGACCAGTGTACAACCCTAAACCATGAATGGAAGAAAAGCAAGAGACAGAGACAAGCACTCATCATTACACACACAGCAACTAGAGACCATAGGTGTAATCCACCATATATATATATAAATACACTGCTCAAAAAAATACAGGCAACACTAAAATAACACATCCTAGATCTGAATGAATGACATTTTCTTATTAAATACTTTTTTCTTTACATAGTTGAATGTGCTGACAACAAAATCACACAAAAATTATCAATGGAAATCAAATTTATCAACCCATGGAGGTCTGGATTTGGAGTCACACTCAAAATGAAAGTGGAAAACCACACAACAGGCTGATCCAACTTTGATGTAATGTCCTTAAAACAAGTCAAAATGAGGCTCAGTGAACCTGCTTTCATCTGTGAAGAGTACAGGACGCCAGTGGCGAATTTGCCAATCTTGGTGTTCTCTGGCAAATGCCAAATGTCCTGCACAGTTTTGGGCTGTAAGCACAACCCCCACCTGTGGACGTCGGGCTCTCATACCACCCTCATGGAGTCTGTTTCTGACCGTTTGAGCAGACACATGCACATTTGTGGCCTGCTGGAGGTCATTTTGCAGGGCTCTGGCAGTACTCCTCCTGCTCTTCCTTGCACAAAGGCGGAGGTAGCGATCCTGCTGCTGGGTTGTTGCCCTCCTACGGCCTCCTCCACATCTCCTGATATACTGGCCTGTCTCCTGGTAGCGCCTCCATGCTCTGGACACTACGCTGACAGACACAGCAAACCTTCTTGCCACATCTCGCATTGATGTGCCATCCTGGATGAGCTGCACTACCTGAGCCACTTGTGTGGGTTGTAGACTCCGTCTCATGCTACCACTAGAGTGAAAGCACCGCCAGCATTCAAAAGTGACCAAAACATCAGCCAGGAAGCATAGGAACTGAGAAGTGGTCTGTGGGGGTGTCTCCTTTATTGGGGGTGTCTTGCTAAATGCCTATAATTTCCACCTGTTGTCTATTCCATTTGCACAACAGCATGTGGAATTTATTGTCAATCAGTGTTGCTTCCTAAGTGGACAGTTTGATTTCACAGAAGTGTGATTGACTTGGAGTTACATTGTGTTGTTTAAGTGTTCCCTTTATTCTTTTGAGCAGTGTATATATATACACCTGACACACCCATGTACCCACTTAGACCAGTGGAGGCTGCTGAGGGGAGGACGGCTCATAACAATGTCCAGAACGGAGCCAACGGAATGGCATCGAACACCTGGAAACCATGGAAACCATGTGTTTGATATATTTGATACCATTTCACCTATAGTACATAGGCACAAACACATGGCCTGCTTCACCTACAGTACATAGGCACTAACACATGGCCTGCTTGACCTACAGCACATAGGCACTAACACATGGCCTGCTTCACCTATAGTACATAGGCACTAACACATGGCCTGCTTCACCTATAGTACATAGGCACAAACACATGGCCTGCTTCACCTACAGCACATAGGCACTAACACATGGCCTGCTTCACCTATAGTACATAGGCACTAACACATGGCCTGCTTCACCTACAGCACATAGGCACTAACACATGGCCTGCTTCACCTATAGTACATAGGCACTAACACATGGCCTGCTTCACCTATAGTACATAGGCACAAACACATGGCCTGCTTCACCTACAGCACATAGGCACTAACACATGGCCTGCTTCACCTATAGTACATAGGCACTAACATGGCCTGCTTCACCTATAGTACATAGGCACAAACACATGGCCTGCTTCACCTACAGCACATAGGCACTAACACATGGCCTGCTTCACCTATAGTACATAGGCACTAACACATTTGACCTTAAAGGCTCAGTGCAGTCAGAAACGTGATTTCCATATTTTATTATATACACTGAGTGTACAAAACATTGAGTACGCCTGTTCTTTTAATGACATAGACTGACAAGGTGAATCCAGATGAAAGTTGTGATCCCTTATTAATGTCACTTATTAAATCCACTTCAAATCAGCATAGATGAAGGGGAGGAGTCAGGTAAAAAAAAAGTCTTGAGAGAATTGAGACATGGATTGTGTATGTGTACCATTCAGAGGGTGAATAGGCAAGACAAAACATTTTAGTGCCTTTGAACGGGGTATTGTTGGTGCACCAGTTTGTGTCAAGAACTGCAACGCTGCTGGGTTTTTCACGCTCAACAGTTTCCCATGCGTGTCATGAATGGTCCACCACCCAAAAGGACATTCAGCCAACTTAACACAACTGTGGGAAGCATTGAAGTCAACATGGGCCAGCATCCCTGTGGAATGCTTTCGACACCCTTGCAGAGGCCATGCCTGACGAGTTGAGGCTGTTCTGGGGGCAGGGGAGGGCGGGGGTGTGACTCCATATCAGGAAGTTGTCCTTAATGTTTTGTACACTCAGTGTATATTTCCATGCTACGAGGTTGGAATAATACTGAGAAATTGTGAAAGTGATGATAATGCCCTTTAGTGTAAGAGCTGTTTAGGGGTGGAGTTTTGGCCTCCCTGGTGACATCACCAGGCGGGAAATTAGTTAATAGACCAATAAGAAAGAGAGTTTCAAACCTCTCTGCCAATAATAACTTGTTTTCAGTTTTCCCTCCCCACTCAGACCACTCCCAGACAGCCCTAGCAGAATTCTTGCTTGAGAAATTACTCTTTGCCAAGAAGCTATTTTTGTTTCTTTTTGACCATTTTAATTGAAAACAATCACAGTAAGGTACCTAATTGTTAGCCAGAAATGATT
>NW_027016693.1:5000-12406 GCF_036934945.1 Oncorhynchus masou masou
ACCTTACAGTGAAATGCTGAATACAACAGGTGTAGTAGACCTCACAGTGATATATATACAGGGTGTTACGGTACAGAGTCAATGTGGAGGCTATATACAAGGGGTACCGTACAGAGTCAATGTGGAGACTATATACAGGGGGTACTGGTACAGAGTCAATGTGGAGACTATATACAGGGGTACTGGTACAGAGTCAATGTGGAGGCTATATACAGGGGGTAGGTACAGAGTCAATGTGGAGGCTATATACAGGGGGTACTGGTACAGAGTCAATGTGGAGACTATATACAGGGGTACTGGTACAGAGTCAATGTGGAGGCTATATACAGGGGGTACCGGTACAGAGTCAATGTGGAGGCTATATATAGGGTATTACGGTACAGAGTCAATGTGGAGGCTATATACAGGGGGTACCGGTACAGAGTCAATGTGGAGGCTATACAGGGGTACCAGTACAGAGTCAATGTGGAGACTATATACAGGGTGTTACAGTACAGAGTCAATGTGGAGGCTATATACAGGGGGTACCGGTACAGAGTCAATGTGGAGACTATATACAGGGGGTACCGGTACAGAGTCAATGTGGAGGCTATATACAGGGGGTACCAGTACAGAGTCAATGTGGAGACTATATACAGGGTGTTACAGTACAGAGTCAATGTGGAGACTATATACAGGGGGACCGGTACAGAGTCAATGTGGAGACTATATACAGGGGTACGGTACAGAGTCAATGTGGAGGCTATATACAGGGGGTACCAGTACAGAGTCAATGTGGAGACTATATACAGGGTGTTACAGTACAGAGTCAATGTGGAGGCTATATACAGGGGGTACTGGTACAGAGTCAATGTGGAGGCTATATACAGGGGGTACCGGTACAGAGTCAATGTGGAGGCTATATACAGGGTGTTACAGTACAGAGTCAATGTGGAGGCTATATACAGGGGGTACCGGTACAGAGTCAATGTGGAGACTATATACAGGGGGCAAATGCACAGAGTCAATGTGGAGGCTATATACAGGGTATTACGGTACAGAGTCAATGTGGAGGCTATATACAGGGTATTACGGTACAGAGTCAATGTGGAGGCTATATACAGGGGGTAACGGTACAGAGTCAATGTGGAGACTATATACAGGGGGTACCGGTACAGAGTCAATGTGGAGGCTGTATACAGGGTACGGTACCGAGTCAATGTGGAGGCTATATACAGGGGGTACCAGTACTGACAACAATCAGGTTATGATCAAAGTGCTGAGGCAGTGTCTGTCTGTCTGTCTGTCTGTCTGTCTGTCTGTCTGTCTGTCTGTCTGGTTGTCTGAACACACAGCCAAACACTCAGAGAGGAGACAAGCTGCTCATTGGAGGAACTCAGTCATATCACACACAACAGTCTGTCATTCCTACCGCAGTCTGATTACAACAGAGAGTAACCAGTAGTGTAGCTGCAGTGGGACCAGGGAGAGGGGCTGAGTAACCAGTAGTGTAGTGGACCAGGGGAGAGAGGCTGAGTAACCAGTAGTGTAGCTGCAGTGGGACCAGGGGAGAGGGGGCTGAGTAACCAGTGGTGTAGCTGCAGTGGGACCAGGGGAGAGGGGCTGAGTAACCAGTAGTGTAGTGGACCAGGGAGAGAGGCTGAGTAACCAGTAGTGTAGCTGCAGTGGGACCAGGGGAGAGGGGCTGAGTAACCAGTAGTCTAGTCCAATTTAGCCTGCTGATGAGGAGCTGCTGTTATGTTTCTTATTTGGTCAGACAGAAGGTACAGCAGACAGATACTAGACTGCAGAGGAGAGAGAGGAGAGGAGAGGGAGGAGAGGAGAGGGGAGGAGAGGGAGAGGGAGAAGAGAGGAGAAGAGAGGAGAGGAGAGGGAGAGGAGAGGAGAGGAGAAGAGAAGAGAAGAGAAGAGAAGAGAAGAGAGGAGAGGGAGAGGAGAGGGAGAAGAGAAGAGAAGAGAGGAGAGGGGAGAGGAGAGGAGAGGAGAGGAGAGGAGAGGAGGAGAAAGAGAGAGAAGAGAAGAGAGGAGGAGAGGAGAGGAGAGGGAGAAGAGAGAGAAGAGAAGAGAGGAGAGGGAGAGGAGAAGAGAAGAGAAGAGAAGAGAAGAGAGGAGAGGAGAGGGAGAGAGAAGAGAAGAGAAGAGAAGAGAAGAGAAGGGAGAGGAGAGGAGAGGGAGAAGAGAAGAGAGAAGAGAAGAGAAGAGAGGAGAGAGGAGAGGAGAGGAGAAGAGAAGAGAAAGAGAGGAGAGAGGAGAGGGAGAGGGAGAGGAGAGGAGAGGGGAGAGGGAGGGGAGAGGGAGAGGGAGAGGAGAGGAGAGGAGAGGAGAGGAAGGAGGGGCTGACTGCATCCTCGATGTGCATCTGTAGTGCCTAGTGTTACCTCTTTGACTGTCTATATTACAGCTGTGTGTAGCTGACCCTCTTCTAGGCCACACAGCCTCCTCCTCCAACTCCTTCTCCTCCTGCTCCTCCTCTTCGTCTAACTCCTCCTCCTCTTCTGTGTAAACCTTTTCCTCCCACTCTGAACCCCCGCTAGTGTGCCATGGTGTGCCAGAGTATGTTCTGGGAAAGAGTATGCCTGAATAAGCATGATGCCAGCAGCACCTCTTTCCTTCTCATTAATTAAAGTATGTGAACATGGCAAAAACACAGCCCACCTCTCTACAACCCTGTGTTGAGGCATGTTGTGGTCACCATTGTGAACCTCTATAACCCTGTGTTGAGGCATGTTATGGTCACCATTGTGAACCTCTATAACCCTGTGCAGAGGCATGTTATGGTCACCACTGTGAACCTCTATAACCCTGTGTTGAGGCATGTTGTGGTCACCAGGGTGAACCTCTATAACCCTGTGTTGAGGCATGTTATGGTCACCAGGGTGAACCTCTATAATCTTGTGTTGAGGCATGTTGTGGTCACCATTGTGAACCTCTATAACCTGTGCAGAGGCATGTTATGGTCACCAGGTGAACCTCTATAACCCTGTGTTGAGGCATGTTATGGTCACCAGGGTGAACCTCTATAATCTTGTGTTGAGGCATGTTGTGGTCACCATTGTGAACCTCTATAACCCTGTGTTGAGGCATGTTATGGTCACCATTGTGAACCTCTATAACCTGTGCAGAGGCATGTTATGGTCACCATTGTGAACCTCTATAACCCTGTGTTGAGGCATGTTGTGGTCACCATTGTGAACCTCTATAACCCTGTGCAGAGGCATGTTATGGTCACCATTGTGAACCTCTATAACCCTGTGCAGAGGCATGTTATGGTCACCATTGTGAACCTCTATAATCTTGTGTTGAGGCATGTTATGGTCACCATTGTGAACCTCTATAACCTGTGCAGAGGCATGTTATGGTCACCATTGTGAACCTCTATAACCCTGTGCAGAGGCATGTTATGGTCACCATTGTGAACCTCTATAATCTTGTGTTGAGGCATGTTATGGTCACCATTGTGAACCTCTATAACCCTGTGTTGAGGCATGTTATGGTCACCATTGTGAACCTCTATAACCCTGTGCAGAGGCATGTTATGGTCACCATTGTGAACCTCTATAATCTTGTGTTGAGGCATGTTGTGGTCACCATTGTGAACCTCTATAATCTTGTGTTGAGGCATGTTGTGGTCACCATTGTGAACCTCTATAATCTTGTGTTGAGGCATGTTATGGTCACCATTGTGAACCTCTATAATCTTGTGTTGAGGCATGTTGTGGTCACCATTGTGAACCTCTATAACCTGTGCAGAGGCATGTTATGGTCACCATTGTGAACCTTTACAACCCCTGTGTTGAGGCTTGTTATGGTCACCATTGTGAACCTCTATAACCCTGTGTTGAGGCATGTTATGGTCACCATTGTGAACCTCTATAACCCTGTGTTGAGGGCATGTTATGGTCACCATTGTGAACCTCTATAATCTTGTGTTGAGGCATGTTATGGTCACCATTGTGAACCTCTATAATCTTGTGTTGAGGCATGTTATGGTCACCATTGTGAACCTCTATAATCTTGTGTTGAGGCATGTTGTGGTCACCATTGTGAACCTCTATAACCCTGTGTTGAGGCATGTTATGGTCACCATTGTGAACCTCTATAACCCTGTGTTGAGGCATGTTATGGTCACCATTGTGAACCTCTATGATCCTGTGTTGAGGCATGTTATGGTCAATGACACTGAGCCAATGTCAATACTGTTCACCCTCCCAGTTCAATACTGTTCACCCTCCTAGTTCAATACTGATCACCCTCCCAGGGCTGTGTTATCTGTGTTAACTGTTCTGGACAGACACACCCCAGGGCTGTGTTATCTGTGTTAACTGTTCTGGACAGACACACCCCAGGGCTGTGTTGTCTGTGTTAACTGTTCTGGACAGACACACCCCAGGCTGTGTTATCTGTGTTAACTGTTCTGGACAGACACACCCCAGGGCTGTGTTATCTGTGTTAACTGTTCTGGACAGACACACCCCAGGGCTGTGTTGTCTGTGTTAACTGTTCTGGACAGACACACCCCAGGGCTGTGTTATCTGTGTTAACTGTTCTGGACAGACACACCCCAGGGCTGTGTTATCTGTGTTAACTGTTCTGGACAGATACACCCCAGAGGGCTGTGTTATCTGTGTTAACTGTTCTGGACAGACACACCCCCAGGGCTGTGTTATCTGTGTTAACTGTTCTGGACAGACACACCCCAGGGCTGTGTTGTCTGTGTTAACTGTTCTGGACAGACACACCCAGGGCTGTGTTATCTGTGTTAACTGTCCTGGACAGACACACCCCAGGGCTGTGTTATCTGTGTTAAGTGTTCTGGACAGACACACCCCAGGGCTGTGTTAAGTGTTCTGGACAGACACACCCCAGGGCTGTGTTAAGTGTTCTGGACAGACACACCCCAGGGCTGTGTTAAGTGTTCTGGACAGACACACCCCAGGGCTGTGTTAAGTGTTCTGGACATACACACCCCAGGGCTGTGTTAAGTGTTCTGGAGAGCAAACTGCACTGCTGTGTCGTGTACCTCCCTAATCCCTCCCTCTTCCTCCACACCATTAAAGATAAACAATCTTTCACTGGAGGTTAGCTTCTTTCTCTCCTCACCCACTCAGTCTCCTCTCTCTCTCTCTATCTCTCTCACTCTTTCTCTTTCTCTCTCTCCTCATACTCAGTCTCCTCTTTCTCTTTCTCTGTCTGTCTGTCTCTCTCTCTCCCTCTCCCTCTCTCCCTCCCTCTCTCTCTCTCTCTCCCTCTCTCTCCCTCGCTCTCTCCCTCTCTCTCTCCCTCTCCCTCTCTCTCTCCCTCTCCATCTCTATCTCCCTCTCCCTCTCTCGCTCTCCCTCTCTCTCCCTCGCTCCTCTCCCTCTCTCTCTCCCTCTCCCTCTCTCTCTCCCTCTCCATCTCTATCTCCCTCTCCCTCTCTCTCTCTCCCTCTCTCTCTCTCTCAAGTCAATTCAATTCAACTCAATTCAATTCAGGGCTTTATTGGCATAGGAAACATGTGTTAACATTGCCAAAGCAAGTAGGTAGATAAATATAAAAAGTGAAATAAACAATAAAAATTAACAGTAGACATCACACATACAGAAGTTTCAAAACAATAAAGACATTACAAATGTCATATTATATATATATATACAGTGTTTTACAATGTACAAATGGTTAAGGACACAGATAAAATAAATAAGCATAGATATGGGTTGTATTTACAATGGTGTTTGTTCTTCACTGGTTGCCCTTTTCTCATTGGCAACAGGTCACAAATCTTGCTGCTGTGATGTCACACTGTGAATTTCACCCAGTAGATATGGGAGTTTATCAAAATTGGATTTGTTTTCGAATTCTTTGTGGATCTGTGTAATCTGAGGGAAATAGGTCTCTCTAATATGGTCATACATTGGGCAAGAGGTTAGGAAGTGCAGCTCAGTTTCCACCTCATTTTGTGGGCAGTGAGCACATAGCCTGTCTTCTCTTGAGAGCCATGTCTGCCTAGGCGGCCTTTCTCAGCTAGCAAGGCTATGCTCGCTGAGTCTGTACATAGTCAAAGCTTTCCTTAATTTTGGGTCAGTCACAGTGGTCAGGTATTCTGCCGCTGTGTACTCTCTGTGTAGGGCCAAATAGCATTCTAGTTTGCTCTGTTTTTTTGTTAATTCTTTCCAATGTGTCAAGTAATTATCTTTTTGTTTTCTCATGATTTGGTTGGGTCTAATTGTGCTGCTGTCATGGGGCTCTGTAGGGTGTGTTTGTGAACAGAGCCCCAGGACCAGCTTGCTTAGGGGGACTCTTCTCCAGGTTCACCTCTCTGTAGGTGATGGCTTTGTTGTGGAAAGTTTGGAATCGCTTCCTTTTTAGGTGGTTATAGAATTTAACCTCTTGAAACTCCCCATCGGATCCGGGATTGTGACTAAGCCTCAGGCTCATTAGCATAACATGGCATTAACGATTTCTGAAAATCGCAAATATAAAATTAAAAAATAATGCGTTTGCTCTCAAGCTTACAACCTTTTCTTAACAACACTGTCATCTCAGATTTTCAAAATATGCTTTTGAACCATAGAAATTGACTAATTTGTGTAAGAGTATGCAAAACTAGCATTTTGTGTAGCATGTAGCACACAACATTTCACAAAAAGCCAGATAACCAAATAAATAAAGAATCATTTACCTTTGAAGAGCTTCTGATGTTTTCAATGAGGAGACTCCCCAGCCACATACCAAATGCGCAGTGTTTCCTGAAAGCGTCTGTGTGTAGAATCGTTCCGTTTTCTACATTGCGCCACCAGCTACCGAAAAGAACCGAAAATGCAGTCACCTACAACGTGAAACTTTTTCCGGATTAACTACATAATATCGGCCGAAACATGGCAAGCGTTGTTTGGAATCAATCCTCAAGGTGTTTTTTCACATATCTCTTCATTGACATGCAGTTACGTGGAAGCTTGCTTCTCTCTCTGTGCCCCATGGAAAAATACTGGCAGGTGACTTTTGCGCACCAATTTCGGCGCAGGACACCGGGCGGACACGTGGTAAATGTGGTCTCTTATGGTCAATCTTCCAACGATCTGCCTACAAATACGTCACAATGCTGCAGACACCTTGGGGAAACGACAGAAAGGGCAGACTCATTCCTCTTGCGTTCACAGCCATATAAGGAGATCATGAAAGACAGAGCCTCAAAAATCCTTGTCATTTCCTGGATGCCAAGTCATCTTGGTTTTGCCTGAAGCTCACGTTAAAGGGCACGCACAGAGAAGATATTTGTATTTCTGGACACGTCAGAGTGTTTTCTTTCGAACAGTAGCAATTATATGCATAGTCGAGCATCTTTTTGTGACAAAATATCTTGTTTAAAGCGGGAGCGTTTTTCTTCCAAAAATGAAATAGCGCCACCATAAGTGTAAGAGGTTAAC
>NW_027016694.1:0-12406 GCF_036934945.1 Oncorhynchus masou masou
AACAAGTATTTGATACACTGCCGATTTGCAGGTTTTCCTACTTACAAAGCATGTAGAGGTCTGTAATTCTTTATAAGTAGGAAAACCTGCAAAATCGGCAGTGTGTCAAATACTTGTTCTCCCCACTGTATGTTTTACCTTTTAACACTTGGTTAACAGAGGGGGAGGTGGGAGGGGGGATTGAACTCCGGTCTCCGGTGGGGAAAAGAGTACATGTGACTGTCTGGGTGTGTTAACACTTGACCCCAGGCTCTGCATAATTATCCTGCAAGACCTGAAGTCCATTTGTAATATTCTCATATGAAATTGTACTAAAGAGTATGAATTATGACATCACGTTTTAATTCAAGTGTATTTTCTTCCAGAAATGCATTTAGTTTCTATCTGCATAAATGACAACTCCTCTGAACAAAATGGATATTATGGATTTGGGGCGACAGGGTAGCCTAGTGGTCAGAGGCAGGGTAGCCTAGTGGTCAGAGGCAGGGTAGCCTAGTGGTCAGAGGCAGGGTAGCCTAGTGGTTAGAGCGTTGGACTAGTAACCGGAAGGTTGCAAGTTCAAACCCCCGAGCTGACAAGGTACAAATCTGTCGTTCTGCCCCTGAACAGACAGTTAACCCACCGTTCCTAGGCCAGTTAACCCACTGTTAAATAAAGGCTAAAAAAAAATATATATATATTATCTCAAGTCAATCGCTCTCCTCTTGTGGAATGTTTGATTTGCATATTGATGTTATTGCACCAGTGTTGGGAAACACAGTAACACGGGGTTTTACAGTAATAGTATTACGCTAGTCCATAACGAGGTAATATGATGAGTTATACTTTGTATCTGAGTCATATGTAGATGTAGTCAAGCCCCTAAACCTAGATTCCGAGTAGAGTCCCTCGTGTTCTAGTGTGAGTCCTTTATACTCGAGTCACGAGTCCCTTGGTAGTGTTAAAAATTTAAAAGCTTGTTTTCATTAGCGTTGTACATTTGTAAGGCTAAATATATGTTAACATTTGCTGCTGTAGCTAGTATGTTGAATTATGTTGACTTCTGACAACTGTCACCACTGGTTGAGTCACGAGTCGTGAAAATCGTGACTTGAGTCTGAGTCAAGTCTGAGTCGTGGACTCGAGTACTACATTTGATTTGTGCAAATTGATGTCAATTCACTCGTGTCTGGGTTTAACACATTAGTAACATAACATTTTACAGTAGTACTATCACTAACATTTTACATTAGTAATATTACTGTAACATAACATTTTACAGTAGTACTATCACTAACATTTTACAGTAGTACTATTACTGTAACAAAAGTTTTTACAGTAATACTATTAATTTTGTCAGTAACAAGGTGCTGCAATGAATTATAATTTGTATTTGAGCAATAATGTAATAAGGTCATTGTAACAGTCCCACTGAGCCCAAACCAGATGGGATGGCGTATCGCTGCAGGATGCTGTGGCAGCCATGCTGGTTAAGTGTGCCTTGAATTCTAAATAAATCACTGACAGTGTCGCCAGTGAAGCACCATCACACCTCCTCCTCCATGCTTCATGGTGGGAACCACACATGGAGAGATCATCCTTTCACCTACTCTGAGTCTTACAAAGAAACGGCGGTTGGAACCAAAAATCTCAACTTTGGCCTCATCAGACTGAAAGCCAGATGTCCACCGGTCTAATGTCCATTACTTCATGGCCCAAGCAAGTCTCTTCTTCTTATTGGTGTCCTTTAGTAGTGGTTTCTTTGCAGCAATTCGACCATGAAGGCCTGATTGACGCAGTCACCTCTGAACAGTTGATGTTGAGATGTGTCTGTTACTTGAACTCTGTGAAGCATTTATTTGGGTTGCAATCTGAGGTGCAGTTAACTCTAATAAACGTGTCCTCTGCAGCAGAGGTAACTCTGGGTCTTTGTTTCCTGTGGCGGTCCTCGTGAGAGACAGTTAACTGTAATGAACTTATCCTCTGCAGCAGAGGTAACTCTGGGTCTTCCTTTCCTGTGGCGGTCCTCATGAGGGGGCAGTTTCATCATAGCTCTTGATGGTTTTTGCTTCACTCGTTCATGTGACAGGCCATAGCATCATGCTGCGCTGTTGACAATATGACTAAGCGCCACAAATTGCTGTTCAATTTCAGCAAGGTGCGCTTCCCTCACCTGCTTCACTTGGTCACGTGACGGGACATAGCTCGGTGCAACCAAGGCCAGAATAATCGAATCCCCTCATTGGCATGACCCATCACAACAAGGTGATTCAGCTGAAGCCTCCGTGTTAGTGCTGGGATGGAACAAGAGCCTGCAACCCATGTGGATGGGCTGTCCAGAACAGGAGTTGCATGCCCCCTTATTAGCTGTGAGATGTCATTAAGTAGTTGCGTAAACTGTCATTATAAAACTGTTATTGTACATATTTGAAGTATTTTAGCAGGGCCTTGGGAGGATCAGATAGTAACTCCTGATCCAATACATGTTAAGGGTGCTTTAAATGACTGTCTGTGCTCGCAAAATAGTTTTATCACCACAGACAGGAGTTTGGCTGAGACACCCCACAGCCA
Source organism: Oncorhynchus masou masou (assembly GCF_036934945.1). Classification (NCBI taxonomy): domain Eukaryota; kingdom Metazoa; phylum Chordata; class Actinopteri; order Salmoniformes; family Salmonidae; genus Oncorhynchus; species Oncorhynchus masou. The sequence goes on from NW_027016694.1 coordinate 2,551, forward strand.
GTTCAAATCTAAATCTGGGAGTGAAATGTCACATGCTGTGGCATGGATCCACAAAACAACCAGTCTTGGCTCGGTCAATTCAGATCTTATTTCCCAGATCACATATCTTGCTGTAAATCTATTATGGTGTCAGCAATGTGAGGACCTCATGGTCGACTAATAAGGTGAAAATAATGTGCTGGCCTGTATCGGATGGCAGGTAGCCTAGTGGTTAGAGTGTAGGGACGGCCGGTAGCCTAGCGGTTAGAGTGTAGGGACGGCAGGTAGCCTAGTGGTTAGAGTGTAGGGACGGCAGGTAGCCTAGTGGTTAGAGTGTAGGGACGGCAGGTAGCCTAGTGGTTAGAGTGTAGGGACGGCAGGTAGCCTAGTGGTTAGAGTGTAGGGACGGCAGGTAGCCTAGTGGTTAGAGTGTAGGGACGGCAGGTAGCCTAGCGGTTAGAGTGTAGGGACGGCAGGTAGCCTAGCGGTTAGAGTGTAGGGACGGCAGGTAGCCTAGCGGTTAGAGTGTAGGGACGGCAGGTAGCCTAGCGGTTAGAGTGTAGGGACGGCAGGTAGCCTAGTGGTTAGAGTGTAGGGACGGCAGGTAGCCTAGCGGTTAGAGTGTAGGGACGGCAGGTAGCCTAGTGGTTAGAGTGTAGGGACGGGCGGTAGCCTAGCGGTTAGAGTGTAGGGACGGCAGGTAGCCTAGTGGTTAGAGTGTAGGGACGGCAGGTAGCCTAGTGGTTAGAGTGTAGGGACGGCAGGTAGCCTAGCGGTTAGAGTGTAGGGACGGCAGGTAGCCTAGTGGTTAGAGTGTAGGGACGGCAGGTAGCCTAGTGGTTAGAGTGTAGGGACGGCCGGTAGCCTAGTGGTTAGAGTGTAGGGACGGCAGGTAGCCTAGTGGTTAGAGTGTAGGGACGGCAGGTAGCCTAGCGGTTAGAGTGTAGGGACGGCAGGTAGCCTAGTGGTTAGAGTGTAGGGACAGTAACTGAAAGGTTGCTGGATCGAATCCCCAGAGCTGACAAGGTATAAATCTGTTCTGCCCCTGAACAAGGCAGTTAACCCACTGTTCGTAGGCCGTCATTGAAAATAAGAATTGGTTCTTAAACTGACTTGCCTCGTTAAATAAAGGTATCAAGGTGTCAGCAATGTGAGGACCTTCTGGTCGACTAATAAGGTCAACATAATGTGCTGGCCTGTATCAGATCTCTCTGTGGTCCACAGTAAAGGTATGAGGTCTTCACCTTTCAGCATGCAGTGTGAAGTCAATGGAGGGATAAATGTAATAGTGAACCTAATACATTTACAAGGAGAAACAGTTGGATCAAATGGGGAGCTGTTGTGTTTTTCAGATCTTTAGACTAACAAGTCTAGGTATTACTTCCTGTCAGTGACCTTCTCCTAACATGGCTGTGATCCTAAACTGCATGTCAGAAATACATACAGCCTGAAGTTGTTTAGGATTACTGTATGACCCTCTGTCATAGAGATGGTGTCAAACCTGCAGAGCTGTTCATGAAACTAACATTTGATCCCAATACAGTCGATGGCAGAGTTACAGGAAGTGTACCTAAGCAACAGATAATTTCCAAGCCCAATATGGCCATGTTCAGAAACAGGTGTGTCAGAAATCGCTGAACTCCCCTTCAGCTGCAGCTGTTGGAACACAAGCGTCTCTGGGGGAGCAGGGGACTCTTTGCCAAGGCTTCTGGAACAGAAAGGACAAGTGACAGTCTAATCCACTAGATGACCCCACCAACAATCACTGTTTAGAAGTTAAACCCTTCACATCCAGTCGCACAATTGGAAGACTGATTTAAATCATGGGGGAAATGGGAAGTGTTCTTGTCTGCCGGTGAAGGTGTTGAACAGAAGGTGTTGAGTTGAATAGGAGGAGTTGAATAGGAGGAGTTGAACAGAAGGAGTTGAACAGAAGGAGTTGAACAGAAGGAGTTGAACAGAAGGAGTTGAACAGAAGGAGTTGAATAGAAGGAGTTGAATAGCAGGTTGTCCAGTTTAACTGCAGCTTTGGTAATAGTCTTGACCTCCAGGGTTGTGTTCATTAGGCACAGTGTAGCAAAACATTAAGAAGCTGGTGGCCACCGGGCTTCCTGAGTTGGTATCGATAAATGTTAAATTAATTAACTGTCACAACTAAGCCAATGTGACAACAATTAGGATCAACTTGAATTTGCAAATCAATCTGAATGAAGGTCAACACACTCCGTGCCTCTTGTCACGTTACATAGAACCTCATAACAGGGCCGTTACAGAGAACCTCATAACAGGGCCGTTACATAGAACCTCATAACAGGGCCGTTACAGAGAACCTCATAACAGGGCCGTTACATAGAACCTCATAACAGGGCCGTTACATAGAACCTCATAACAGGGCCGTTACATAGAACCTCATAACAGGGCCGTTACAGAGAACCTCATAACAGGGCCGTTACATAGAACCTCATAACAGGGCCGTTACATAGAACCTCATAACAGGGCCGTTACAGAGAACCTCATAACAGGGCCGTTACATAGAACCTCATAACAGGGCCGTTAAATGTCACAAATTATCCAACTTTAATATGGTTTTCCTCAATTATGCTTTAACATTGTCAAATATGTCAAAAACGCTTCCTCCAAAGGACCCTTCTAATGTTTAAATGTAAATCATTATTTTTATTTTTGAATCTGTATTTTGTTGATCAAGCTTGGTGAGGAATCACCCCAATAGCTTTCTAATAGCTCCACTAATGTGGCAAACAGTCTATGATTCTCTAGCTAACCTTCCTTCTTCCAGTAGTTAATGTTTCCTCCTTCAGAACCTGTTCATAATCCACTTCCCTCTTCCTATTTACTTGTTGAACACTAAGTCTGTTTAAATTCACAACATTGAAGTGACATCAGTGTGGAACCAATGTGTCTGATCAACTTGCCCTCACACTCCAAGGCCTTGGGACAGGACCTTCCTCTTTAGGTCACATAGGATCATGACTCCAGAGTCTCTTAATGGTTGCATTGCATCAATGAATGGTTAAGTGCCACGTCATATTGCAATACCATATGATGTAGTTAACTGGTCTGTTAATGAACATCAATCCAGGCATTGTGAGATCTGGCATGCGTCTTCAATGTAGTCAGCATGGAGGGTGGCCATTGTGTTTCAGAACCACAGATTTCACAAAACCTGCAACTAAAGTAATCTGACAGAGTAGGTAACTGCTCACTGCTCCATGACTGCCTTCTGACACCATGTATCTAGTCTGTGTTGACTGACTGTTGGGCCTTCATTCCAACCTCTCCCGCCACTGGGGATTCTATTTATAGCCTTCTCATAAAACTGTGAAGCCTATGTGTTTGGTAGACCTATGCTGACAAAGATATCTGGCATCTAACTCATTGCAATTTGAACCCTCTGGTAAATGTGGATAAGTGTAACATTACCGAATACATGAAATGCTTTTTTCCTAAACGGGTATGGACTTACTGCTTGTCTAATAATATATTATTGAATTATTGCAAGCACCACGACCCAACAACCAAGCCACCCTCCGTGAGAAAGTATTGGTGTTGCCACTGCGTCTCACGCTCTCTACTCCTTTCAATACACTAATGGTAACGCATGACGCTTTTTTTGTTGCTCTAGTTTCTTCAGGAATCACCCTAATAGCTTCTCTAATACAATAATGTGGCACACAGACTGACTTTCTAGATAGCCTTCCTTTCTCCAGTAGTTAATGTTTCCTCCTTCAGAACCTGTTCATAATCCACTTCCCTCTTCCTACTTACTTGATGAACACGACATCTGAAACTATGAAAATCACAACATTGAAATAACCAACGGAAACAAAAACAACAAGGTTTCTTGCCGCTTCGCTTCTTGAACCCCTAATGACATCAGAGTGGGATGAATGTGTCTGATCAACTTGCCCTCGCACTCCCTGGGGGGAAAACCTTTATAGAGGATTAGGATTCCAGAGTATCTTATTGGTTGCAATGCGTCAACCAATGGTTGCATGCCACGTCAAATTGCTATATCATATGATGTGGTTAGCTGATATGCAGACCCAGGCGTTTCTGAGATCTGGCATGCTTCTCCAATGTAGTCAGCATGAAGGGTGGCCATTGTGTTTCAGAACCTCAGATTTCACAAAACCTGCAACTAAAGTAATCTGACAGAGTAGGTAACTGCTCACTGCTCCATGACTGCCTTCTGACACCATGTATCTAGTCGGTGTTGGCTGACTGTTGGACCTTCATTCCAACCTCTCCCGCCACTGTGGATTCTATTTATAGCCTTCTCATAAAACTGTGAAGCCTCGGCTCTGTATGAAGCCTCCGCTCTGCTGACAAAGTGATCTAGCCTCTAACTCAATGCAATTTGAACCCTCTGGTAAATCTGGATAAGTATAACATTACCGAATACATTAAGATACTTTTTTCCCTAAACGGGTCTCGACTTGTTATTGCTTGTTGAGCAGATGGGGATTTGTGAAACTTACTCCTCAGGACTTGAACCCCATTATTTTATTTCATTTTACCTTTATTTAATTAGGCAAGTCAGTTAAGAACAAATTCTTATTTTCAATGACGGCCGAGGAACAATGGGTTAACTGCCTGTTTAAGGGGCAGAACGACAGATTTGTACCTTGTCCGTTTGGGAGTTTGAACTTGCAACCTTCCGGTTACTAGTCCAACGCTCGAACCACTAGGCTACCCTGCCTCTAACCACTAGGCCACCCTGCCTCTAACCACTAGGCCACCCTGCCTCTAACCACTAGGCTACCCTGCCTCTAACCACTAGGCCACCCTGCCTCTAACCACTAGGCCACCCTGCCTCTAACCACTAGGCCACCCTGCCTCTAACCACTAGGCCACCCTTCCTCTAACCACTAGGCCACCCTGCCTCTAACCACTAGGCCACCCTGCCTCTAACCACTAGGCCACCCTGCCTCTAACCACTAGGCCACCCTGCCTCTAACCACTAGGCCACCCTGCCTCTAACCACTAGGCCACCCTGCCTCTAACCACTAGGCTACCCTGCCTCTAACCACTAGGCTACCCTTCCTCTAACCACTAGGCCACCCTTCCTCTAACCACTAGGCCACCCTGCCTCTAACCACTAGGCCACCCTGCCTCTAACCACTAGGCTACCCTTCCTCTAACCACTAGGCCACCCTGCCTCTAACCACTAGGCCACCCTGCCTCTAACCACTAGGCTACCCTTCCTCTAACCACTAGGCCACCCTGCCTCTAACCACTAGGCCACCCTGCCTCTAACCACTAGGCCACCCTGCCTCTAACCACTAGGCCACCCTGCCTCTAACCACTAGGCCACCCTGCCTCTAACCACTAGGCCACCCTGCCTCTAACCACTAGGCCACCCTGCCTCTAACCACTAGGCCACCCTGCCTCTAACCACTAGGCCACCCTGCCTCTAACCACTAGGCCACCCTTCCTCTAACCACTAGGCCACCCTGCCTCTAACCACTAGGCCACCCTGCCTCTAACCACTAGGCTACCCTGCCTCTAACCACTAGGCTACCCTGCCTCTAATCACTAGGCCACCCTGCCTCTAACCACTAGGCTACCCTTCCTCTAACCACTAGGCCACCCTGCCTCTAACCACTAGGCCACCCTGCCGCCCCGTTATAAACCCGTGGTTTGAATTGAAGAGGGCAGTCCATCAGTGCAGACATCCAAGATTTACCACCATATTTGACAGCAGGTCTGTTGTTTTCTGCTTAAGCATCCTTATTTCCAAGCCAAACACACCACTGGTGTACGTGGGCAAAGAGCTCTCATTTCATGTCTACTGAAACCCTCTAAACTGGAGCAACCATTTCAGTAAAGGGTGTAATAAGTCTAAATACTAATAGATTGAATTAGTGTAGAAAAACGCTATTTATCTTTGTGTAGCATAAGATTAATTAATTAATCAACCAATGTTGAGGCCACCCTGCCTCTAACCACTAGGCCACCCTGCCTCTAACCACTAGGCCACCCTTCCTGGCTAACCACTAGGCCACCCTGCCTCTAACCACTAGGCCACCCTGCCTCTAACCACTAGGCCACCCTGCCTCTAACCACTAGGCCACCCTGCCTCTAACCACTAGGCCACCCTGCCTCTAACCACTAGGCCACCCTGCCTCTAACCACTAGGCCACCCTGCCTCTAACCACTAGGCCACCCTGCCTCTAACCACTAAGGCCACCCTGCCTCTAACCACTAGGCTACCCTGCCTCTAACCACTAGGCCACCCTGCCTCTAACCACTAGGCCACTGCACCTGCCAGTGCTACAGCGTCACTACAGGCCACCCTGCCTCTAACCACTAGGCCACCCTGCCTCTAACCACTAGTGCCACCCTGCCTCTAACCACTAGGCCACCCTGCCTCTAACCACTAAGGCCACCCTGCCTCTAACCACTAGTGCCACCCTGCCTCTAACCACTAGGCCACCCTGCCTTCTAGCCAGTCTAAGGCCACCCTGCCTCTAACCACTAGGCTACCCTGCCTCTAACCACTAGGCCACCCTGCCTCTAACCACTAGGCCACCCTGCCTCACCGCAGTGCTAGAGGCGTCACTACAGACCCTGGTTCAGCGGTCTAAGGCCCTGCACCGCAGTTGCTAGAGGCGTCACCACAGACCCTGGTTCAGCGGTCTAAGGCCCCGCCGCAGTGCTAGAGGCGTCACTACAGACCCTGGTTCCAGCGTTGTCTAAGGCACTGTACCGCAGTGCTAGAGGCGTCACTACAGACCCGGGATCGATCTCAGGCTGTGTCGCAATGTCCTTGTCCCATCGCGCACTGACTTGGCTAGCCAGTTTAGAACAATCCCTCCTTGTCCCATCGCGCACTGACTTGGGTAGCCAGTTTAGAACAATCCCTCCTTGTCCCATCGCGCACTGACTTGGGTAGCCAGTTTAGAACAATCCCTCCTTGTCCCATCGCGCACTGACTTGGGTAGCCAGTTTAGAACAATCCCTCCTTGTCCCATAGCGCACTGACTTGGGTAGCCAGTTTAGAACAATCCCTCCTTGTCCTTGTCCCATCGTGCACTGACTTGGGTAGCCAGTTTAGAACAATCCCTCCTTGTCCTTGTCCCATCGTGCACTGACTTGGGTAGCCAGTTTAGAACAATCCGTCCTTGTCCTTGTCCCATCGTGCACTGACTTGGGTAGCCAGTTTAGAACAATCCCTCCTTGTCCCATCGTGCACTGACTTGGGTAGCCAGTTTAGAACAATCCCTCCTTGTCCCATCGTGCACTGACTTGGGTAGCCAGTTTAGAACAATCCCTCCTTGTCCCATCGTGCACTGACTTGGGTAGCCAGTTTAGAACAATCCCTCCTTGTCCCATCGTGCACTGTCTTGGGTAGCCAGTTTAGAACAATCCCTCCTTGTCCTTGTCCCATCGTGCACTGACTTGGGTAGCCAGTTTAGAACAATCCCTCCTTGTCCTTGTCCCATCGTGCACTGACTTGGGTAGCCAGTTTAGAACAATCCCTCCTTGTCCTTGTCCCATAGCGCACTGACTTGGGTAGCCAGTTTAGAACAATCCCTCCTTGTCCCATCACGCACTGACTTGGGTAGCCAGTTTAGAACAATCCCTCCTTGTCCTTGTCCCATTGCGCACTGACTTGAGTAGCCAGTTTAGAACAATGCCTCCTTGTCCTTGTCCCATCGTGCACTGACTTGGGTAGTCAGTTTAGAACAATCCCTCCTTGTCCTTGTCCCATCGTGCACTGACTTGGGTAGCCAGTTTAGAACAATCCCTCCTTGTCCTTGTCCCATCGCGCACTGACTTGGGTAGTCAGTTTAGAACAATGCCTCCTTGTCCTTGTCCCATCGTGCACTGACTTGGGTAGTCAGTTTAGAACAATCCCTCCTTGTCCTTGTCCCATCGTGCACTGACTTGGGTAGCCAGTTTAGAACAATCCCTCCTTGTCCCATCGCGCACTGACTTGGGTAGCCAGTTTAGAACAATCCCTCCTTGTCCTTGTCCCATCGTGCACTGACTTGGGTAGCCAGTTTAGAACAATCCCTCCTTGTCCCATCGTGCACTGACTTGGGTAGCCAGTTTAGAACAATGCCTCCTTGTCCCATCGTGCACTGACTTGGGTAGCCAGTTTAGAACAATGCCTCCTTGTCCCATCGTGCACTGACTTGGGTAGCCAGTTTAGAACAATGCCTCCTTGTCCCATCGCGCACTGACTTGGGTAGTCAGTTTAGAACAATGCCTCCTGTCTTGTCCCATCGTGCACTGACTTGGGTAGCCAGTTTAGAACAATGCCTCCTTGTCCCATAGCGCACTGACTTGGGTAGCCAGTTTAGAACAATCCCTCCTTGTCCCATAGCGCACTGACTTGGGTAGCCAGTTTAGAACAATCCCTCCTTGTCCTTGTCCCATCGTGCACTGACTTGGGTAGCCAGTTTAGAACAATCCCTCCTTGTCCTTGTCCCATCGTGCACTGACTTGGGTAGCCAGTTTAGAACAATCCCTCCTTGTCCTTGTCCCATCGTGCACTGACTTGGGTAGCCAGTTTAGAACAATGCCTCCTTGTCCTTGTCCCATCGTGCACTGACTTGGGTAGCCAGTTTAGAACAATGCCTCCTTGTCCTTGTCCCATAGCGCACTGACTTGGGTAGCCAGTTTAGAACAATGCCTCCTTGTCCTTGTCCCATCGCGCACTGACTTGGGTAGCCAGTTTAGAACAATTCCTCCTTGTCCTTGTCCCATAGCGCACTGACTTGGGTAGCCAGTTTAGAACAATGCCTCCTTGTCCTTGTCCCATAGCGCACTGACTTGGGTAGCCAGTTTAGAACAATGCCTCCTTGTCCCATAGCGCACTGACTTGGGTAGCCAGTTTAGAACAATCCCTCCTTGTCCCATCGCGCACTGACTTGGGTAGCCAGTTTAGAACAATCCTCCTTGTCCTTGTCCCATCGCGCACTGACTTGGGTAGCCAGTTTAGAACAATCCTCCTTGTCCTTGTCCCATCGCGCACTGACTTGGGTAGCCAGTTTAGAACAATGCCTCCTTGTCCCATAGCGCACTGACTTGGGTAGTCAGTTTAGAACAATGCCTCCTTGTCCTTGTCCCATAGCGCACTGACTTGGGTAGCCAGTTTAGAACAATGCCTCCTTGTCCTTGTCCCATAGCGCACTGACTTGGGTAGTCAGTTTAGAACAATGCCTCCTTGTCCTTGTCCCATAGCGCACTGACTTGGGTAGCCAGTTTAGAACAATGCCTCCTTGTCCCATAGCGCACTGACTTGGGTAGCCAGTTTAGAACAATCCCTCCTTGTCCTTGTCCCATCGCGCACTGACTTGGGTAGCCAGTTTAGAACAATTCCTCCTTGTCCTTGTCCCATAGCGCACTGACTTGGGTAGCCAGTTTAGAACAATCCCTCCTTGTCCCATCGCGCACTGACTTGGGTAGCCAGTTTAGAACAATTCCTTCTTGTCCTTGTCCCATAGCGCACTGACTTGGGTAGCCAGTTTAGAACAATCCCTCCTTGTCCCATCGCGCACTGACTTGGGTAGCCAGTTTAGAACAATGCCTCCTTGTCCCATAGCGCACTGACTTGGGTAGTCAGTTTAGAACAATGCCTCCTTGTCCTTGTCCCATCGTGCACTGACTTGGGTAGCCAGTTTAGAACAATGCCTCCTTGTCCCATCGTGCACTGACTTGGGTAGCCAGTTTAGAACAATGCCTCCTTGTCCCATCGCGCACTGACTTGGGTAGTCAGTTTAGAACAATGCCTCCTTGTCCTTGTCCCATAGCGCACTGACTTGGGTAGCCAGTTTAGAACAATGCCTCCTTGTCCTTGTCCATAGCGCACTGACTTGGGTAGCCAGTTTAGAACAATGCCTCCTTG
>NW_027016695.1:0-12396 GCF_036934945.1 Oncorhynchus masou masou
CGAGTCTGTCAGGATCCGGTTTCGAACCTGGGTCTCCGGAGTGAGAAACAGTCACTTAACCAACTGAGCCACGAATAGTCAGCAGAACCCAGAAGATGAGGCAGACACAGCAGTACTTAAGACGGAGTATTTAATAAAGAAAAAATCCTTAAATACAAAAAATGGCAAATCCAAAAGGTGGTAGGTAAAGCACAAAAAGGCATCAAAAGAAACTCACAAAAAATAAACAAAAACAAAAAAACAGAATACCACAAGAGCGTCACCCGGAATCGACAAGAGCACACAGAACACTAGGGCAGGGTGCTAACATACAAACACAGAGCACAGAACTGAGGGAAACTAAGGGTTTAAATACAATTAGAGGAAACGAGCACAGGTGCAAATAATTAATGGGGATCAAGGGAAAAACATAAGGACAAAAAGCACAATGGGGGCATCTAGTGACCAACAACCGGAACAACCCTGGCCAAATCCTGACAGAGTCAGCTAGGGAAAGGAAACCTCTCGAGTCAGCTAGGGAAAGGAAACCTCTCGAGTCAGCTAGAGAAAGGAAACCTCTCGAGTCAGCTAGGGCAAGGAAACCTCTCAAGCCAGCTAGGGCAAGGAAACCTCTCGAGTCAGCTAGGGAAAGGAAACCACTCGAGTCAGCTAGGGAAAGGAAACCTCTCGAGTCAGCTAGGGCAAGGAAACCTCTCAAGCCAGCTAGGGAAAGGAAACCTCTCGAGTCAGCTAGGGAAAGGAAACCTCTCGAGTCTGTCAGGATCCGGTTTCGAACCTGGGTCTCCGGAGTGAGAAACAGTCACTTAACCAACTGAGCCACGAATAGTCAGCAGAACCCAGAAGATGAGGCAGACACAGCAGTACTTAAGACGGAGTATTTAATAAAGAAAAAATCCTTAATTACAAAAAATGGCAAATCCAAAAGGTGGTAGGTAAAGCACAAAAAGGCATCAAAAGAAACTCACAAAAAATAAACAAAAACAAAAAAACAGAATACCAAAAGAGCGTCACCCGGAATCGACAAGAGCACACAGAACACTAGGGCAGGGTGCTAACATACAAACACAGAGCACAGAACTGAGGGAAACTAAGGGTTTAAATACAATTAGAGGAAACGAGGCACAGGTGCAAATAATTAATGGGGATCAAGGGAAAAACATAAGGACAAAAAGCACAATGGGGGCATCTAGTGACCAACAACCGGAACAACCCTGGCCAAATCCTGACAGAGTCAGCTAGGGAAAGGAAACCTCTCGAGTCAGCTAGGGAAAGGAAACCTCTCGAGTCAGCTAGGGAAAGGAAACCTCTCGAGTCAGCTAGGGCAAGGAAACCTCTCAAGCCAGCTAGGGCAAGGAAACCTCTCGAGTCAGCTAGGGAAAGGAAACCACTCGAGTCAGCTAGGGAAAGGAAACCTCTCGAGTCAGCTAGGGCAAGGAAACCTCTCGAGTCAGCTAGGGAAAGGAAACCTCTCGAGCCAGCTAGGGAAAGGAAACCTCTCGAGCCAGCTAGGGAAAGGAAACCTCTCGAGCCAGCTAGGGAAAGGAACCCTCTCGAGTCAGCTAGGGCGTGGAAGCACGACAAGCTGGCTAGGCACCTCCGGTTCCATCGGTGGCGACACAGAGCCGATGTCTCCATACCAACCGGAATGCCAGTACTCCCCAATGCTTCGTATGTTGGCTGCTGCATTTTGTCACATGAGTTGACGCTGGAGAGAGGAAGCAGGTACCGGGCGTAAAACATTTAATAAATAACGGACATGGAACGAGACAGGAACAGCGTCAGAAAACAATACAATGCAGCAGGGAACAGAGTTGGGGAACTGACAAATATAGGGGAGGAAATTAACAGGTGAGAAGTGAGTCCAGGTCAGTCCAATAACGCTGATGCGCATGACAAGGGAAGGCAGGTGTGTGTGATGGATGGCAGGAGTGCATGATGCAGGGCAACCTGGGGCCTTCAAGCGCCAGGGGGAGGAAAGAGCGGGAGCAGACATGACAATACTTGCGGGACAGGTACAGGATGGCAACAACAACTCCCCGAGTTACACCAGGAACGCACAATCCCTCCATCAGTGCTCAGACTGTCCGCAATAGGTTGAGAGAGGCTGGACTGAGGGCTTGTAGACCTGTTGTAAGGCAGGTCCTCACCAGACATCACCGGCAACAACGTCGCCTATGGGCACAAACCCACCGTCGCTGGACCAGACAGGGCTGGCAAAAAGTGCTCTTCACTGAGTGTTACACCGAGGCCTGTACTCTGGAGCGGGATCGATTTGGAGGTGGAGGGTCTGTAGTGGTCTTGGGGGATGTGTTGCAGCATCATCAGACTGAGCTTGTTGTCATTGCAGGCAATCTTAACGCTGTGAGTTACATGGAAGACATCCTCCTCCCTCATGTGGTACCCTTCGTGGAGGCTCATTCTGACATGACCCTCCAGCATGACAATGCCACCAGCCATGCTGCTTGGATCTCATACAGCCCGGATCTCAATCCCATTGAGCACATCTGGGACCTGTTGGATCAGAGTGTGGGGGCGAGGGCCAATTTCTCCAGAAATGTCCAGGATCTTGCAGGTGCCTTGGTGGAAGAGTGTGGTAACATCTCACAGCAAGAACTGGCAAATCTGGTGCAGTCCATGAGGAGGACACATTATTCAATTTCTGTTAGTCAATTGTCTGTGGAACTTGTTTGGTTTATGTTTCAGTTGTTGAATCTTGTTATGTATAAACAAATATTTGCACGTTAAGTTTGCTGAAAATAAACGCAGTTGACAGTGAGAGGACGTTTCTTTTTTTGCTGAGTTTACATGTTCTCAAAGATGGGAGGCAGGTGGGAGGAGGCGAGATAAAGTGGAAGGATTCTAGCTAAGGAGAGGGCAGATACGTGTGTGAACAACAGGCACAACTAAGTCGTATTTCCTAAAGTTGCCGGATGCCATGTTCATCCACTTATATAATTTGTAACAGCCTAAACATTATTTAACTTCTGTTAGATTAAATAAGCCTTGTAATTCCCATTACACGCATAGACCAAAAAAAGGCTTATCTCACGTAGACAGATTTTGGCCGGAGTAAATCCCTACTCTTCCTCTCTGATATTTCCCAACACTCACAAATATGTGACACCAGTTGTAACAGAGACATAATGAACAGCACCCACAGCCAGCTGCTTTCTCAAAAGCTAATGGCTAACATGCTAAACTAGCTGCTTTATAATAGGCTGGAATAAGGGATAAGATGTTCCTAAGTGGTCAGTTACTGTGTCTGTCATGTCATCCCCAAGTGATTGGTGCCAATTCTCACTGTGGATAGCTGAGGTCCCCCGCCCTCAACTGCTGTCTTCCATCCACAGATCATCAAGATGCACTCCTTCCTGGATTACATCATGGGAGGCTGTCAGATCCAGTTTACAGTGAGTTCACACTGACACTCACACTAACACAAATGACTCATACATTCACACACAGGATGCCAAAATGTATTCAAATACACAAAATAATGCATATGACTTTTAAAAAATGGCACTGCCCTCATTATTCTCTTTTTAGTTGGGTGACGTATATGTGACAGACTGGGTTTTCACCAGGGTCATGTGTGTGCCACAAGACTGAGTTAGCCTGCCGAGCTTAAGCCTAGGCATTAGCTTAGGGAGCTTACATAAATAATCCTCTTTTGTTCTGATAGTTAGAATGGTTCATTTTCACCACCTGGGAAACAAACCTCTGCCATTAGCTGCAGCTTTTCAAGAATCCCTTTCTCCCAGCTGTGAACACGCAGGTTCTAATTATCTGTTGTTTTTCTGGATAAGGGATGCCCTCTGCCCCCTGCCTGTAAATAGTGTTTGTGTGAAACTACTTCTCAAGGGAGATCTTACTGAGGTACGCTTAATTGACCAGGAAGTGTTTGCTCTTATGACACACTAACTTTTCATTTTATTCCTACCACCTAAAAGGCGACCGTGGTTGATGTTGACATTTAAATGGGCTCCATACTTCCTTCAGATCCCTTGGCGAGAGTGTTAGGCTCTCTCTCTCTGTGCCAGGCTGAACAACAGATGAGAAACGTTCTGCCTCTAACCGTTTCTAACGAGGAACAATGTATCCATAGATCACAGACGTGAGAGAAAGAATCAAAGAGATGACTGAGAGAGAGGGGGGTGAACAAGCCCAACAGAGTAGAAGAGGATAGCAGAGCAGACAGAGTGGGATGGTGTGTGTGTCAGAGTGAGGGAGAGGTGTAAAGGGAAGGTGGGATGGTGTATGTGTCAGAGTGAGGGAGAGGTGTAAAGGAGAGGTGGGATGGTGTATGTGTCAGAGTGAGGGAGAGGTGTAAAGGAAAGGTGGGATGGTGTATGTGTCAGAGTGAGGGAGAGGGAGAGGTGTAAAGGGAAGGTGGGATGGTGTATGTGTCAGAGTGAGGAGAGGGAGAGGTGTAAAGGGAAGGTGGGATGGTGTATGTGTCAGAGTGAGAGGTGTAAAGGGAAGGTGGGATGGTGTATGTGTCAGAGTGAGAGGTGTAAAGGGAAGGTAGGATGGTGTATGTGTCAGAGTGAGGGAGAGGTGTAAAGGAAAGGTGGGATGGTGTATGTGTCAGAGTGAGAGGTGTAAAGGAAAGGTGGGATGGTGTATGTGTCAGAGTGAGGGAGAGGTGTAAAGGGAAGGTGGGATGGTGTATGTGTCAGAGTGAGAGGTGTAAAGGAAATGTGGGATGGTGTATGTGTCAGAGTGAGGGAGAGGTGTAAAGGAAAGGTGGGATGGTGTATGTGTCAGAGTGAGAGGTGTAAAGGGAAGGTGGGATGGTGTATGTGTCAGAGTGAGAGGTGTAAAGGGAAGGTAGGATGGTGTATGTGTCAGAGTGAGGGAGAGGTGTAAAGGAAAGGTGGGATGGTGTATGTGTCAGAGTGAGGGAGAGGTGTAAAGGGAAGGTGGGATGGTGTATGTGTCAGAGTGAGAGGTGTAAAGGGAAGGTAGGATGGTGTATGTGTCAGAGTGAGGGAGAGGTGTAAAGGGAAGGTGGGATGGTGTATGTGTCAGAGTGAGGGAGAGGTGTAAAGGGAAGGTGGGATGGTGTATGTGTCAGAGTGAGAGGTGTAAAGGAAAGGTGGGATGGTGTATGTGTCAGAGTGAGGGAGAGGTGTAAAGGGAAGGTGGGATGGTGTATGTGTCAGAGTGAGAGGTGTAAAGGGAAGGTGGGATGGTGTATGTGTCAGAGTGAGAGGTGTGAAGGGAAGGTGGGATGGTGTATGTGTCAGAGTGAGAGGTGTAAAGGGAAGGTAGGATGGTGTATGTGTCAGAGTGAGAGGTGTAAAGGGAAGGTGGGATGGTGTGTGTGTCAGAGTGAGAGGTGTAAAGGGAAGGTGGGATGGTGTATGTGTCAGAGTGAGGGAGAGATGTAAAGGGAAGGTGGGATGGTGTATGTGTCAGAGTGAGAGGTGTAAAGGGAAGGTGGGATGGTGTATGTGTCAAAGTGAGAGGTGTAAAGGGAAGGTGGGATGGTGTATGTGTCAGAGTGAGAGGTGTAAAGGGAAGGTGGGATGGTGTGTGTGTCAGAGTGAGAGGTGTAAAGGGAAGGTGGGATGGTGTATGTGTCAGAGTGAGTGGTGTGAAGGGAAGGTGGGATGGTGTATGTGTCAGAGTGAGAGGTGTAAAGGGAAGGTGGGATGGTGTATGTGTCAGAGTGAGAGGTGTGAAGGGAAGGTGGGATGGTGTATGTGTCAGAGCGAGAGGTGCAAAGGGAAGGTGGGATGGTGTATGTGTCAGAGTGAGAGGTGTAAAGGGAAGTTGGGATGGTGTATGTGTCAGAGTGAGAGGTGTAAAGGGAAGGTGGGATGGTGTATGTGTCAGAGTGAGGGAGGGGTATAAAGGGAAGGTGGGATGGTGTATGTGTCAGAGTGAGGGAGAGGTGTAAAGGGAAGGTGGGATGGTGTATGTGTCAGAGTGAGGAGAGGTGTAAAGGGAAGGTGGGATAGTGTATGTGTCAGAGTGAGAGGTGTAAAGGAAAGGTGGGATGGTGTATGTGTCAGAGTGAGAGGTGTAAAGGAAAGGTGGGATTGTGTATGTGTCAGAGTGAGAGGTGTAAAGGGAAGGTGGGATGGTGTATGTGTCAGAGTGAGAGGTGTAAAGGGAAGGTGGGATGGTGTATGTGTCAGAGTGAGGGAGAGGTGTAAAGGGAAGGTGGGATGGTGTATGTGTCAGAGTGAGAGGTGTAAAGGGAAGGTGGGATGGTGTATGTGTCAGAGTGAGAGGTGTGTGTCAGGACCCGGTTTCGAACCTGGGTCTCCGGAGTGAGAAACAGTCACTTAACCAACTGAGCCACGAATAGACAGCAGAACCCAGAAGATGAGGCAGACACAGCAGTACTTAAGACGGTGTATTTAATAAAGAAAAAATCCTAAAATGCAAAAAATGGCAAATCCAAAAGGTGGTAGGAAAAACACAAAAGACCTCAAAAGAAACTCACCAAAAAATAAACAAAAACAAAAAAACAGAATACCACAAGAACTTCACCCGGAATCGACAAGAGTACACAGAACACTAGGGCAGGGTGCTAACATACAAACACAGAGCACAGAACTGAGGGAAACAAAGGGTTTAAATACAATCAGGGGAAACGAGACACAGGTGCAAATAATAATGGGGATCAAGGGAAAAACATAGGGACAAAAAGCACAATGGGGACATCTACTGACCAAAACCCGGAATAACCCTGGCCAAATCCTGACAGTGTGAAGGGAAGGTGGGATGGTGTATGTGTCAGAGTGAGAGGTGTAAAGGGAAGGTAGGATGGTGTATGTGTCAGAGTGAGAGGTGTAAAGGGAAGGTGGGATGGTGTATGTGTCAGAGTGAGAGGTGTAAAGGGAAGGTGGGATGGTGTATGTGTCAAAGTGAGAGGTGTAAAGGGAAGGTGGGATGGTGTATGTGTCAGAGTGAGAGGTGTAAAGGGAAGGTGGGATGGTGTGTGTGTCAGAGTGAGAGGTGTAAAGGGAAGGTGGGATGGTGTATGTGTCAGAGTGAGAGGGTAAAGGGAAGGTGGGATGGTATGTGTCAGAGGAGGAGGGGTGTGGGAGGAAGGTGGGGATGGCAGCGTGTCAGAGGAGAGGTGTGAAGGGAAGGTGGGATGGTGTATGTGTCAGAGTGAGAGGTGTGAAGGGAAGGTGGGATGGTGTATGTGTCAGAGTGAGAGGTGTGAAGGGAAGGTGGGATGGTGGGATGGTGTATGTGTCAGAGTGAGAGGTGTGAAGGGAAGGTGGGATGGTGTATGTGTCAGAGTGAGAGGTGTAAAGGGAAGTTGGGATGGTGTATGTGTCAGAGTGAGAGGTGTAAAGGGAAGGTGGGATGGTGTATGTGTCAGAGTGAGGGAGGGGTATAAAGGGAAGGTGGGATAGTGTATGTGTCAGAGTGAGGGACAGGTGTAAAGGGGAAGGTGGGATGGTGTATGTGTCAGAGTGAGGAGAGGTGTAAAGGGAAAGGTGGGATGAGTGTATGTGTCAAGTGAGGTGTAAAGAAAGGTGGGATGGTGTATGTGTCAGAGTGAGAGGTGTAAAGGAAAGGTGGGATTGTGTATGTGTCAGAGTGAGAGGTGTAAAGGGAAGGTGGGATGGTGTATGTGTCAGAGTGAGAGGTGTAAAGGGAAGGTGGGATGGTGTATGTGTTAGAGTGAGGGAGAGGTGTAAAGGGAAGGTGGGATGGTGTATGTGTCAGAGTGAGAGGGGTAAAGGGAAGGTGGGATGGTGTATGTGTCAGAGTGAGAGGTGTGAAGGGAAGGTGGGATGGTGTATGTGTCAGAGTGAGAGGTGTGAAGGGAAGGTGGGATGGTGTATGTGTCAGAGTGAGAGGTGTAAAGGGAAGGTAGGATGGTGTATGTGTCAGAGTGAGAGGTGTAAAGGGAAGGTGGGATGGTGTATGTGTCAGAGTGAGAGGTGTAAAGGGAAGTTGGGATGGTGTATGTGTCAGAGTGAGAGGTGTAAAGGGAAGGTGGGATGGTGTATGTGTCAGAGTGAGGGAGGGGTGTAAAGGGAAGGTGGGATGGTGTATGTGTCAGAGTGAGGGAGAGGTGTAAAGGGAAGGTGGGATGGTGTATGTGTCAGAGTGAGGGAGAGGTGTAAAGGGAAGGTGGGATGGTGTATGTGTCAGAGTGAGAGGTGTAAAGGGAAGGTGGGATGGTGTATATATCAGAGGGAGAGGTGTAAAGGGAAGGTGGGATGGTGTGTGTGTCAGAGTGAGAGGTGTAAAGGGAAGGTGGGATGGTGTATGTGTCAGAGTGAGAGGTGTAAAGGGAAGGTGGGATGGTGTATGTGTCAGAGTGAGGGAGGGGTATAAAGGGAAGGTGGGATGGTGTATGTGTCAGAGTGAGGGAGAGGTGTAAAGGGAAGGTGGGATGGTGTATGTGTCAGGGTGTGTGAGAGGTGTAAAGGGAAGGTGGGATAGTGTATGTGTCAGAGTGAGAGGTGTAAAGGGAAGGTGGGATCGTGTGTGTGTCAGAGTGAGAGGTGTAAAGGGAAGGTGGGATGGTGTGTGTGTCAGAGTGAGAGGTGTAAAGGGAAGGTAGAATGGTGTATTTGTCAGAGTGAGAGGTGTAAAGAGAAGGTGGGATGGTGTATGTGTCAAAGTGAGAGGTGTGAAGGGAAGGTGGGATGGTGTATGTGTCAGAGTGAGAGGTGTAAAGGGAAGGTGGGATGGTGTATGTGTCAGAGTGAGAGGTATAAAGGGAAGGTAGAATGGTGTATGTGTCAGAGTGAGAGGTGTAAAGAGAAGGTGGGATGGTGTATGTGTCAGAGTGAGAGGTGTAAAGGGAAGGTGGGATCGTGTGTGTGTCAGAGTGAGAGGTGTAAAGGGAAGGTGGGATGGTGTATGTGTCAGAGTGAGAGGTGTGAAGGGAAGGTGGGATGGTGTATGTGTCAGAGTGAGAGGTGTAAAGGGAAGGTGGGATGGTGTATGTGTCAGAGTGAGAGGTGTGAAGGGAAGGTGGGATGGTGTATGTGTCAGAGTGAGAGGTGTAAAGGGAAGGTAGGATGGTGTATGTGTCAGAGTGAGAGGTGTAAAGGGGAAGGTGGGATGGTGTATGTGCCAGAGTGAGAGGTGTAAAGGGAAGGTGGGATGGTGTATGTGTCAAAGTGAGAGGTGTAAAGGGAAGGTGGGATGGTGTATGTGTCAGAGTGAGAGGTATAAAGGGAAGGTGGGATGGTGTATGTGTCAGAGTGAGAGGTGTGAAGGGAAGGTGGGATGGTGTATGTGTCAGAGTGAGAGGTGTAAAGGGAAGGTAGGATGGTGTATGTGTCAGAGCGAGAGGTGTAAAGGGAAGGTGGGATGGTGTATGTGTCAGAGTGAGAGTGAGAGGTGTAAAGGGAAGTTGGGATGGTGTATGTGTCAGAGTGAGAGGTGTAAAGGGAAGGTGGGATGGTGTATGTGTCAGAGTGAGGGAGGGGTATAAAGGGAAGGTGGGATGGTGTATGTGTCAGAGTGAGGGAGAGGTGTAAAGGGAAGGTGGGATGGTGTATGTGTCAGAGTGAGGGAGAGGTGTAAAGGGAAGGTGGGATGGTGTGTGTGTCAGAGTGAGAGGTGTAAAGGGAAGGTGGGATGGTGTGTGTGTCAGAGTGAGAGGTGTAAAGGGAAGGTGGGATGGTGTATGTGTCAGAGTGAGAGGTGTGAAGGGAAGGTGGGATGGTGTATGTGTCAGAGTGAGAGGTGTAAAGGGAAGGTGGAATGGTGTATGTGTCAGAGTGAGAGGTGTAAAGGGAAGGTGGGATGGTGTGTGTGTCAGAGTGATAGGTGTGAAGGGAAGGTGGGATGGTGTATGTGTCAGAGTGAGAGGTGTGAAGGGAAGGTGCATACATTTGAGGTAATTGGAGTCAAACTCCCCTTTGATTGCCAGTTGTCTTCCCAGGTAGCTATTGATTTCACCGCCTCGAACGGGGATCCTCACAACAGCTGCTCCCTACACTATATCCACCCATACCAGCCTAACGAGTACCTCAAAGCTCTGGTCGCTGTAGGGGAGATCTGCCAGGATTACGACAGGTGAGGCCAATCACACTCAGCCAATCGTTAACAGCTATTATATCAAATGTTGTGCAATGACTGTTGCTTGTCACTTCAATGTTGATTCCTCCTCTCCTGAAAAAATAACTTTTCAAAGTTTGTGTGTGAAAGTGTCCTCTAGTTGACCAGTGACTCAGAGGTTATGTAAATGAGAAGTCATTCAGAGCCCATGGTAGTCCTGGGTCACCAGCAGAATGGACTTGTTTATGGGCATGTGTTTCAGATAACAATCCCTGGCTCAGAATCCAGTGTGCCATCGCTCAAATTCTAATCACTCTTTTGTTTTCTATCCCTGCATGCATTTCAATCCAGTGACAAAATGTTCCCAGCGTTTGGCTTCGGTGCTCAGATTCCGCCCGACTTCAAGGTAATTTCCAACCATATTTTTCATAGAGTTGGGCTATGGCTCAGCCTCAGCAGGGTGTCGTAATCACTCCTGTGACAAGATGAGACGAGGTGAGACTCTGGCTCTGCTCTCCTGCTTCTGTAGTGATTACGACACCCGGCTGGCCCCCGCTGGCCCCCGCTGGATCCCGCTGGCCTCTGCTCTGCCCTGTTCTGTCACACCGAATGGGCCGGTCCAGCCCAGGGTTCTCTACTGCTGGATTGACTCTCTGAGTCACTGAACTGCCCAGCAGGAAATACTGGCCATTCTGCCTGGGTGACTGGTGCTACCTCTGGCTGACACATGATGCTGCCCCTGGTCCAGAGAGGAGGGGAGGGGGTACCATGGCTCGCAATTATGCTCATTATCCAACAATGCATCAGTCGACTTTTACATTTGATTGTGTGATTGATTTGCTTCTGGCCAACTCTGTGTTAGTGTGCGTGCGTGTGCGTGTGCATGTGTGTTCCTTTGTCTCACTGTTCCATGATGATCAATAGTCCATATTTTTCATCTTCCTCCAGGTTTCTCACGATTTTGCAGTGAATTTTAATGAGGAAAACCCAGAATGTGCAGGTAGGTGCTTCGCCTCAAACAGATTAGAGGTTCACCCTGCCTTTGAAATCAGACTGTCAAAATGCTTTATTTCAAATGCTCATCACCAGCTCTGGGGTGGGTTGTTACCTTAAATTGGCAAAATTGGGGTCAATTTCCCCTTGCACTGAATAACTATTAAATATTAAAAGCATAAATTTACCTTTAATAACACATTAACCAGATAATAAAACCACATTATTCACGTTCTCTCTTCATGCCGGCCCAAACACTTTGTAGGGATGCATCAATAAAACGTTTTAACAGTGAGTCTACAGTTGTTCAGAATTGAAACGGCTTCAGGAAAATGTTGAACAGCCAAAGGTGACCTGCATAAAGACCCACAGACAGGCCTGGATGAAGCCGCTGTCATCGCACACCACAGGGGATCAACGTACGCCAATCAACCTGGTGGCAGCCAGCCTTCCTTTCTTCACATTAAAGCTGACTGTTAATGCTAAATACCCTGACTGCCCCACAGGGACATCATGTCTGGAGGAGAGAGGCCAGGTCTGTGCTGTAGTCAGATAATGAGCCCCGAGGGTTAGAACTACCGCACAGACACTGGGGTGGGTAACGGTTACAGCAACCGCAGCGTTTGCTGTGAACACAGAGGCTGTACCAGCTTTATTTGACTGTTTTACTGTGAACAGTGAGGCTGTACCAGCTTAATTTGACTGTTTTACTGTGAACAGTGAGGCTGTACCAGCTTTATTTGACTGTTTTACTGTGAACAGTGAGGCTGTACCAGCTTTATTTGACTGTTTTACTGTGAACAGTGAGGCTGTACCAGCTTTATTTGACTGTTTTACTGTGAACAGTGAGGCTGTACCAGCTTTATTTGACTGTTTTACTGTGAACAGTGAGGCTGTACCAGCTTTATTTGACTGTTTTACTGTGAACAGTGAGGCTGTACCAGCTTTATTTGACTGTTTTACTGTGAACAGTGAGGCTGTACCAGCTTTATTTGACTGTTTTACTGTGAACAGTGAGGCTGTACCAGCTTTATTTGACTGTTTTACTGTGAACAGTGAGGCTGTACCAGCTTTATTTGACTGTTTTACTGTGAACAGTGAGGCTGTACCAGCTTTATTTGACTGTTTTACTGTGAACAGTGAGGCTGTACCAGCTTTATTTGACTGTTTTACTGTGAACAGTGAGGCTGTACCAGCTTTATTTGACTGTTTTACTGTGAACAGTGAGGCTGTACCAGCTTTATTTGACTGTTTTACTGTGAACAGTGAGGCTGTACCAGCTTTATTTGACTGTTTTACTGTGAACAGTGAGGCTGTACCAGCTTTATTTGACTGTTTTACTGTGAACAGTGAGGCTGTACCAGCTTTATTTGACTGTTTTACTGTGAACAGTGAGGCTGTACCAGG
>NW_027016696.1:0-12396 GCF_036934945.1 Oncorhynchus masou masou
CCTCCTAGGGACAGCATGGAAGAGCACCAGTAAGCCAGTGACTCCGTAATAGGGTTTGAGGCAGAGAATCCCAGTGGAGAGAGGGGAACCGGCCAGGCAGAAACAGCACGGGCAGTTTGTTGCTCCAGTGCCTTTCCGATCACCTTCACACTCCTGGGCCAGACTACGCTCAATCATAGGAACTACTGAAGAAATGAGTCTTCAGTAAAGACTTAAATGTCGATACCGAGTCTGTGTCCCTCACATGGATAGGCAGACCATTTCATAAAAATGGAGCTCTATAGGAGAATACCTTGCTTCCAGCTGTTTGCTTAGAAATTCTAGGGACAGTAAGGATGCCTGCATCTTGTGACCATAGCGTACGTGTAGGTACAGTTGAAGTCCGAAGTTTACATACACTTAGGTTGGAGTCATTAAAACATACACTTAGGTTGGAGTCATTTTCAATTACTCCTCAAATTTCTTGTTAACAAACTATAGTTTTGGCAAGTTTGTTAGGACATCTACTTTGTGCATGACACAAGTAATTTTTCCAACAATTGTTTACAGACAGATTATTTCACTTTTAACTCACTGTATCACAATTCCAGTGGGTCAGAAGTTTACATACACTATTTTGACTGTGCCTTTAAACAGAAAATTATGTAATGTCTTTAGAAGTTCTGATAGGCTAATTGACATAATTTGAGTCAATTGGAGGTGTACCTGTGGATGTATTTCAAGGCCTACCTTCAAACTTAGTGCCTCTTTGTTTGACATCATGGGAAAATCAAAATAAATCATCCAAGACCTCAGAAAGGAAATTGGAGACCTCCACAAGTCTGGTTCATCCTTGGGAGCAATTTCCAAACGCCTGAAGGTACCACGTTCATCTGTACACATAATAGTACAGAGGTATAAACACCATGGGACCACGCAGCCGTCATACCGCTCAGGAAGGAGACTCTTTCTGTCTCCTACAGATGTGCGTACTTTGGTGCAAAAAGTGTAAATCAATCCCAGAACAACAGCAAAGGACCTTGGAGGAAACGGGTACAAAAGTATCTATATCCACAGTAAAACGAGTCCTATATCGACCTGAAAGGCCGCTCAGCAAGGAAGAAGCTACTGCTCCAAAACCACCATAAAAAAAGCCAGACTACGGTTTGCAACTGCACATGGGGACAAAGATTGTACTTTTTAGAGAAATGTCCTCTGGCCATAATGACCATTGTTATGTTTGGAATAAAAAGGGGGATGCTTGCAAGCTGAAAAACACCATCCCAACCGTGAAGTACGGGGGTGGAAGCATCATGTTGTGGGGATGCTTTGCTGCAGGAGGGACTGGTGCAATTCACAAAATCGATGGTATCACGAGGAGGAAAATGATGTGGGTATATTGAAGCAACATCTCAAGACATCAGTCAGGAAGTTAAAGCTTGGTCGCAAATGGATCTTCCAAATGGACAATGACCTCAAGCATACTTCCAAAGTTGTGGCAAAATTACTTAAGGACAACAAAGTCAAGGTATTGGAGTGGCCATCACAAAGCCTGGACCTCAATCCTATAGAACATTTGTTGGCAGAACTGAAAAAGCGTGTGCGAGCAAGGAGGCCTACAAACCTGACTCAGTTACACCAGCTCTGTCAGGAGAAATGGGTCAAAATTCACCCAACTTATTGTGGGAAGCTTGTGTAAGGCTACCCAAAGAGGTTGACCCAAGTTAAACAATTTAAAGGCAATGCTACCAAATTCTAATTGAGTGTAAACTTCTGACCCACTGGGAATGTGATGAAAGAAATAAAAGCTGAAATAAATCATTCTCTCTACTATTATTCAATTCACATTCTTAAAATAAAGTGGTGATCCTAACTGACCTCAAACAGGGAATTTTTACTAGGATTTCCATACATGTTTCATTTTAAAACATTTATCTTACAAAGGAGTTGTTTAATCTAACTGCTTAACTATTTATCTGTACATGGAATTGTATTTCTCTTTGTTTGTTTCTAATCTTTACAGGAAAATACCACGGCACTATCTGATGTGGAGACATTTCACTGCAGCTAATGTAGAAGGAAAAGCTTTGTACATTTGCAAATACTGTGCCAAATAATATGTGAAGAATGCAACAAAGATGCAAAATCATCTGGCCAAGTGCATAAAGTTCCCTCAGCGCTCCCAACAAGTGTAACCGATCTGAAATGGCAAGCTCGTTAGCGGGGTGCTAATAGCGTTTCAATTGGTGATGCGTCACTTGCTCTGAGATCTTGAAGTAGTTGTTCCCATTGCTCTGCAAGGGCCGCGGCTTTTGTGGAGTGATGGGTAACGATGCTCCAAGGGTGGCTTTTGTCGTTGTGTGCAGAGGGTCCCTGGTTTGAGCCCAGATAGGGGCGAGGAGAGGGATGGAAGCTATATTGTTACACAAGCAACCTCTGACAAAAGTCCTATTACTTCTATTTGAGGTGAAAATTATGAGTCGGACACCTTATCGATAGCAACAGCTCATAGTCCTCCTGGAATCTGAAGTTGTTTTCACAAAATGGAGGAACGTACTCAGAGAAATGCTGATGAATGTCTTGCTCAAGCTGTGTATGCAACTGGTTCACATCTGATGCTCACATGGAATGTGTATTGGAAGAGATTTCTGAATGTTCTTAGCCCAGCATACACCCCTCCAACCAGGCAAGTAATATCTACTCATTTGCTGGATGCAGAGTTCAACAGAGTTCAAGTGAAGGTCAAGCAAATCATAGTGAAAGCAGACTGCATTGCAATCATCTCTGATGGGTGGTCAAATGTTCATGGGCAAGGAATAATTAACTATATCATCTCCACCCCTCAACCAGTATTCTCAAGAGACAACAGACACACCGATCTCTACATTACAAAGGAGCTGAAGGCAGTCATCAATGACCTTGGACCACAGAAGGTATTTGCGCTGGTGACAGACAATGCTGCGAACATGAAGGCTGCTTGGTCTAAAGTGGGGGCGTCCTAACCTCACATCACACCCATTGGCTGTGCTGCTCATGCATTGAATCTGCTCCTCAAGGACATCATGGCACTGAAAACAATGGATACACTCTACAAGAGAGCCAGGGAAATGGTTAGGTATGTGAAGGGTCATCAAGTTATAGCAGCAATCTACCTCACCAAGCAAAGTGAGAAGAATAAGAGCACCACATTGAAGTTTCCGAGCAACACCCGTTGGGGTGGTGTTGTCATCATGTTTGACAGTCTCCTGGAGGGGAAGGAGTCTCTCTAAGAAATGGCCATATCACAGTCTGCCGATATGGACAGCCCCATCAAGAGGATCCTCCTTGATGATGTATTTTGGGAGAGAGTGGTAAGCAGCCTGAAACTCCTGAAACCTATAGCAGTAGCCATTGCACGGATTGAGGGGGACAATGCCATCCTGTCTGATGTTCAGACTCTGCTTGCAGATGTAAGAGAAGAAATCCGTACCTCCCTGCCCACTTCACTGTTGCTCCCAGCAGAGGTAACTGCAGTTCTGAAAACTATCAGAGTGAAGACTTCTGCCTGAATCCCACACACGCTGCAGCGTACATGTTGGACCCCAAGCGTGCTGGCAAGAGCATCCTGTCTGGTGCAGAGATAAACAAGGCCTTGTGGTGTCATCACTACCGTGTCTCACCACCTGTCACGCCTTGGTCATTGTATTTTGTGTTTTCGTTATATATTTGTTCAGGCCAGGGTGTGACATGGGTTTATTGTGTTGTCGTATTGGGGTTTTTGTAGGCATTGGGATTGTGGTTGATTAGGGGTGTGTCTAGTTTAGGCTTGGCTGCCTGAGGCGGTTCTCAATCAGAGTCAGGTGATTCTTGTTGTCTCTGATGGGGAACCGTATTTAGGTAGCCTGGGTTTCACTTTGTATTTCGTGGGTGATTGTTCCTGTCTCTGTGTAGTTTCACCAGATAGGCTGTAATTAGGTTTCACGTTCCGTTTTGTTGTTTTGTATTTGTATCAGTTATTTCATGTACCGCAATTCATTCATTAAAGACATGAGTAACCACCACGCTGCATTTCGGTCCGACTTTCTTTCGACAAACGAAGAACGGCGTTACAGAATCACCCACCACACACGGACCGAGCGGCGTGGTAACAGGCAGCGACAGCAGGAGCAGCGAAGGGAGGACGTTATGGACAGCAGAAGTATGGAGTATACGACGTGGGAGGAAATAGACAGGTGGGCGGTCGACCCAGAGAGAGTGCCGGAGCCCGCCTGGGATTCGCTGGAGCAGTGCAAAGAGGGCTATAGGAGAATGGAGTTGGAGAGGCAATCACGACGGCGCAGAGGAAAGCCCGTGAGTCAGCCCCAAAAAATTATTGGGGGGGGGGGCTCAGAGGGAGAGTGGCTGAGTCAGGAGACAGACCTGAGCCAACTCTCCTTGTTAATCGTGAGGAGCAGCAATCAAAGGACTTCTGGACTTGGGAGGAGATATTAGACGGAAAAGGACCCTGGGCTCAGCCTGGAGAATATCGCCGTCCCAAGGAAGAACTGGAGGTGGAAAAAGCGGAGAGGCGCTGGTATGAGGAGGCAGCACGGCGACGCGGATGGAAGCCTGAGAGTCAGCCCCAAAAATTTATTGGGGGGGGCTTACAGGGAGTATGGCTATGCCAGGTAGGAGACCTGCGCAAACTCCCTGTGCTTACCGGGGGGCTAGAGAGACCGGGCAGGTACCGTGTTATGCTATGGAGCGCACGGTGTTTCCAGTGCGGGTGCATAGCTCGGTGCGGTTCATATCAGCCCTTCGTATTGACCGGGCTAGAGTGGGCATCGAGCCAGGTAAGGTTGGGCAGGCTCGGTGCTCAAGAGCTCCAGTGCGCCTGCACGGTCCGGTCTATCCAGAGCCACCTCCACACACCAGTCCTCCGGTAGCAGCTCCCCGCACCAGGTTTCCTGTGCGTGTCCTCGATCCAGTACCACTAGTTCCAGTACCGCGCACCAGGCCTTCAGTGCGCCTCGCCTGTTCAGCGCAGCCAGCGCTTTCCCCCTCTCCTGCGCTGTCGGAGTCTCCCGCCTGTTCAGTGCTTCTAGAGCCTTCCTCCTCTACAGCGCTGCTGGAGTCCCCTGTCTGTTCAGCGCTATCAGAGCCTTTCACTTCTCCTGCGCTACTGGAGTCTCCCGCCTGTTCAGCGCTTCTAGAGCCTTCCTCCTCTACAGCGCTGCCGGAGCCTCCTGCCTGTTCGGAGCAGCCTGAGCTACCAGTCTGAATGGAGCAGCCAGAGCTGTCAGTCTGCATGGAGCAGCCAGAGCTTCCAGTCTGCATGGAGCAGCCAGAGCTGCCAGTCTGCATGGAGCTGCCAGTCTGCATGGAGCTGCCAGTCTGCATGGAGCTGCCAGTCTGCAAGGAGCTGCCAGTCTGCAAGGAGCTGCCAGTCTGCATGGAGCAGCCAGAGCTGCCAGTCTGCATGGAGCAGCTAGAGCTGCCAGTCTGCATGGAGCAGCCAGAGCTGTCAGTCTGCATGGAGCAGCCAGAGCTGTCAGTCTGCTTGGATCAGCCAGAGCTGCCAGTCTGCAAGGAGCTGCCAGTCTGCAAGGAGCTGCCAGTCTGCAAGGAGCTGCCAGTCTGCAAGGAGCTGTCAGTCTGCAAGGAGCTGCCAGAGCTGTTAGTCTGCATGGAGCAACCAGAGCTGTCAGTCTGCAAGAAGCCGCCAGAGCTGTCAATCTGCATGGAGCAGCCAGAGCCGTCAGTCAGCATGGAGCAGCCAGAGCCGTCAGTCAGCATGAAGCAGCCAGAGCCGTCTGTCTGTCCAGATCTGCCAGTCAGCCAGACTCTTCCAGATCTGCCAGTCAGCCAGACTCTTCCAGATCTGCCAGTCAGCCAGACTCTTCCAGATCTGCCAGTCAGCCAGAATCTTCCAGATCTGCCAGTCAGCCAGAATCTTCCAGATCTGCCAGTCAGCCAGACTCTTCCAGATCTGCCAGTCAGCCAGACTCTTTCAGATCTGCCAGTCAGCCAGACTCTTCCAGATCTGCCAGTCAGCCAAACTCTTCTAAATCTGCCAATCAACCAGACTCTTCCAGATCTGCCAGTCAGCCAGAATCTTCCAGATCTGCCAGTCAGCCAGAATCTTCCAGATCTGCCAGTCAACCAGACTCTTCCAGATCTGCCAGTCAACCAGACTCTTCCAGATCCGCCAGTCAGCCAGGATCTGCCAGAACTGCCAGCCAGCCAGGATCTGCCGGATTCAACTGCCTGGCTGGGCTTCCTCTCAGTGCTGGGCTTCCTTTCAGTGCTGGGCTTCCTCTCAGTGCTGGGCTTCCTCTGTTCCAAGCTGCCCCTCTGTTCTGAGCTGCCCCTCTGTCCCGAGCTGCCTCTCTGTCCCGAGCTGCCCCTCTGTCCCGAGCTGCCCCTCTGTCCCGAGCTGCCCCTCTGTCCCGAGCTGCCCCTCAGTCCAGTGGGGTTCTGGGTGAGGACTACTAGGCCATGGTCGGCGGCGAGGGTGGATTATCCCAGGACGCGTAGGGGAGGAACTATGACATTAATGGAGTGGGGTCCACGTCCCGAGCCGGAACCGCCACCATGGACAGACACCCACCCGGACCCTCCCTATGGTTTTGAGGTGCGTCCGGGAGTCCGCACCTAGGGGGGGTTCTGTCACGCCTTGGTCATTGTATTTTGTGTTTTCGTTATATATTTGTTCAGGCCAGGGTGTGACATGGGTTTATTGTGTTGTCGTATTGGGTTTTTTGTAGGCATTGGGATTGTGGTTGATTAGGGGTGTGTCTAGTTTAGGCTTGGCTGCCTGAGGCGGTTCTCAATCAGAGTCAGGTGATTCTTGTTGTCTCTAATGGGGAACCTTATTTAGGTAGCCTGGGTTTCACTTTGTATTTCGTGGGTGATTGTTCCTGTCTCTGTGTAGTTTCACCAGATAGGCTGTAATTAGGTTTCACGTTCCATTTTGTTGTTTTGTATTTGTATCAGTTATTTCATGTACCGCAATTCATTCATTAAAGACATGAGTAACCACCACGCTGCATTTCGGTCCGACTTTCTTTCGACAAACGAAGAACGCCGTTACACCACCTTGGAAGAGGGCAAGGTCTTGGCAGTCTGGCGACGTACACTTCCAAGCAAGGGCTTTGGGATGGAGATGCAATATGGCAGTCGTGCCAACATATCTCATCATCCACTGTCAGGATTTGGCCAGGGTTGTTCCGGGTTTTGGTCACTAGATGCCCCCATTGTGCTTTTTGACCTTATGTTTTTTCCCTTGTTCCCCATTATTATTTGCACCTGTGCCTCGTTTTTCCTGATTGTATTTAAACCCTTAGTTTCCCTCAGTTCTGTGCTCTGTGTTTGTATGTTAGCACCCAGCCCTAGTGTTCTGTGTATTCTTGTCGTTTCCGGTGGATGCTCTTGTGGAATTCTGTTTTTGTTTTTGAGTATCTCTTGAGGCTTTTTTGTGCTATACCTACCACCTTTTGGATTTGCCATTTTGTATTGAAGGACTTCTCCTTTTTTACTTTATTAAATACACCGTCTTAAGTACTGCTGTGTCTGCCTCATCTTCTGGGTTCTGCTGACTATTCGTGGCTCAGTTGGTTAAGTGACTGTTTCTCACTCCGGAGACCCAGGTTCGTAACCGGGTCCTGACAGAAACACAGAGCCTAAAATGAACCCAGAGGCAGCCAGTTCCCAGGACCTTTTGCCATGCTGTCCCACCACCAGGAGACTGTCCAACGCCACGAAGCCGCCCTGGTTCAGCAAGAGGCCTTAATGGCTAGACATTCTCATCTTCTGTCGGAGATGCTGACTTCCATTAAGCAAATATCTGATCGTCTTACCCCGGCAACAGTTCCCGTCCCAGTACCTCAGATTCACGTACCCATGGCAGTTAACCCCTGGCTGAACCTCGTCTTCCACCTCCCCAACGGTTCTCAGGTGATCCAAGTGCTTGTAAAGGGTTTCTCACCCAATGTTTCTCTCCTTTGAGCTACAACCCTCGTCGTTTCCCACCGACCGGTCTAAGATCGCTTATATCATCACCCTGCTGTCGGAAAAAGCCCTGGCCTGGGCTACTGCTGTGTGGGATGCCCATAGTTCCTGCTGTGCCAGCTACTCTGCCTTTGCTGAGGAATTCAAACGAGTGTTTCAAGGCCCAAGCAGTGGTTCTGACTCAGCCAAACAGCTCCTGACTCTCCACCAAGGTTGGCGCAGCGTGACGGACTATGCCATCCAGTTCCGCACGGTGGCAGCAGCAAGTGGCTGGAACAACGAGGCGCTCACGGTGTGCTTTCTGAAAGGCCTTTCCGACACTATCCAAGATGAACTGGCCACTCGGGAACCACCGGACAATCTCGAGTCCCTGATCAAGTTGGCCTCACGCATTGACCAGCGTCTGAGAGAGAGAACTCAACCGTAGACCTCTAGCCCCTATCAGTCCCAGCTCCGAGTCCCCACCTTTATCCTCGCTGGCTCCATCGGAACCCATGCAGATTGGACGCATCTCCCAGGCTGAGAGAGACCGCCGGATGAGGAGCGACGCTGTCTATATTGCGGCAAACCGGGCCATTTCCGTTCCACGTGTCCCGGGCTCCAGGGAAACGCTCTGTCCCGTACAGACCGGGGGAACTGTAACGGGAAACATAACCTCCTCCCATCCGTCCAACTCCGTCTGCTCATTCCAGTCACCCTCTCCTGGGACAACCACAAGCTTCACCTTCAAGCCTTGGTAGACTCTGGAGCCGCAGGTAACTTCATGGATGGTGTCTGGGCGAAGGAGAATGGCGTTCCCTCTGAACCTCTAAGTGAACCCATGAGGGTCACTACATTGGATGGAAGCCCTTTGGGATCTGGACTTGTCACTCATGTCACTACCTCCTTGCGACTTTCAGTTTCACAACACCAGGAATGATGAACTTTCATTTGATCTCCTGTTCCGAGTTCCCTCTCGTCCTTGGATACCCCTGGCTTCACAGCCATAACCCTCACATCGACTGGTCTGTGGGCACTATCAAGCAGTGGGGTCCTACGTGCCAAGCTACTTGTATTTTCCAGAATTCCCTGAGTTCTACTCCCGAGTCTTTAGAATCCATCGACCTGACCCGAGTTCCCGAGTGCTACCATGACCTCAAACTGGTGTTTAGCAAACAGAGGGCCACCATGCTACCACCCCATAGACCTTACGATTGCCCCATCGACCTGTTTCCGGGACTTGCCCCCCAGGGGTCGGATCTTTCCCTATCTCCACCCGAACGAGCTGCTATGGATACCTACATCAAGGACGCTCTGGAAGCAGGCCTCATGCGTCCATCCACCTCCCCGGCGGGAGCAGGGTTTTTCTTTGTGGCCAAGAAAGACGGTGGATTACGTCCTTGCATCGACTACCGGGGATTCAATGCCATAACCGTCCGTAACCGTTACCCGCTACCCCTTATGGCCACAGCCTTCAAGCTGCTCCAGGAAGCAGTTGTTTTCACTAAGCTTGACCTGCGGAACGCATACCATCTTGTGCGGATCAGACCTGGTGACGAGTGGAAGACCGCTTTCAACACGCCTACTGGTCACTATGAATACTTGGTGATGCCCTTCGGCCTGACCTACGCCACAGCGGTGTTCCAAGCGCTCATAAACGATGTGCTTAGGGATATGCTTAACATATTTGTGTTCGTTTACTTGGATGACATCCTCATCTTTTCGAGCTCCCTTCAAGAACACACTAAGCATGTCAGACAAGTACTCAAACGCCTCCTGGACAGCCATCTGTACGTTAAGCCGGAAAAATGTGAATTCCATTCATCCCGAGTACAATTCCTGGGATTTGTAGTGGAACCGGTCGAGTCCAAATGGACCCCAGGAAGGTAGGGGCGGTAGCGGATTGGCCCACCCCCAAATCCGTTAAGGAAGTTCAGCGTTTCCTGGGCTTCACAAACTTTTACCGCAAGTTCATCAAGAACTTCAGCTTGGTGGCAGCCCCTCTCTCAGCTTTAACCAAGGGTGGCAATGCAAGGTTTTTGTGGGGAAGAGAAGCTGGAGACGGCCTTCAAGGACTCAAGCAGCGCGTTCTCTCTGCTCCCATCCTGATACTACCGACTACGGATGAACCATTTGTGGTGGAGGTAGACGCATCAGAGGTTGGTGTTGGAGCTGTCCTGTCTCAGAGGGGTGAAGACAAGAAGCTTCATCCGTGCGCTTTCTTCTCACACCGGCTTACCCCGACTGAGAGGAACTACGATGTGGGGATCGTGAACTCCTAGCGGTTAAGATGGCATTGAAGGAATGGAGACACTGGCTCGAGGGGGCTTCTCACCCGTTTCAAGTGCTTACGGACCACAAATATCTGGAGTATATCCAGCAGGCGAAGCGGTTGAACTCTAGACAAGCTAGATGGTCTCTTTTCTTCAATCGATTCCAGTTTATCCTCACCTATCGGCCCGGGTCGAAGAATCTCAAACCGGATGCCCTGTCCCGAGTCTACGCTCCTGCCATTCGAGATGACACGGACATGCCTGTCCTTCCTGCTGCTAAGATTGTGGCTCCGATCTCGTGACAAGTTGAGGATACCATGAGACGTGCTCAAGCTAGCGAACCGGACCCGAAAGGAGGTCCTGCCAATCGGTTGTTTGTCCCCAAGGCAGTGAGGACTCAGGTCCTTCTGTGGGGGCACTCCTCTCGCCTCACCTGTCATCCGGGCGTAGGTCGCACCTTGGAGTTCATCCAGCGTAAGTTCTGGTGGCCTACCATAAGAGAAGACGTTGCCACTTTCGTCAATGCCTGTCCCGTGTGCTGCCAGGGCAAATCTTCTCACCTCCGCCCTCAAGGACTCCTTCACCCTTTACCTGTTCCCCACAGACCCTGGTCCCATATCTCATTGGACTTTATTACTGGACTTCCTCCATCCCATGGCAATACTACTATCCTAGTCATAATCGACAGGTTTTCAAAGGCGGCCAGGTTCGTCCCTCTGACTAAGTTACCTTCTGCCAAGGAAACGGCTGAGTTGGTAATTAATCATGTGTTCCGAGTCTTCGGCATTCCTCAAGATATGGTTTCTGACAGAGGTCCCCAGTTCGCCTCAAGGTTTTGGAAGGCCTTCTGCCAACTCATGGGGCTTCTGCCAGTCTATCTTCAGGGTACCATCCGGAGTCCAACGGCCAAACAGAGAGGATGAATCAAGAGCTGGAAACCACCCTCCGATGTATGACTCGTGACAACCCGTCCACATGGTCATCCTTTATTGTTTGGGCCAAATACGCGCACAACACCTTGCGCTCCTCCTCCACTGGTATGTCCCCGCACGAGTGTCAGTTTGGCTATGCTCCTCCATTGTTCCCGGACCAGGAGGCAAAAGTCAGAGTGCCTTCAGCCTTGAAGTTCGTCAGACGCTGTCGGCTTATGTGGAGGAAGACCCGTCTTAATCTTATGCGTTCTCACAGAGGTACCAACAACAAGCCAACAGACGTCGCCGTCCCGGGCCTACCCTGCGCCCCGGCCAGAGAGTCTGGCTCTCCACAAGAGACTTACCTCTACGGGTGGAGTCTCGCAAGCTGTCCCAAAATACATCGGTCCCTTCAAGGTTGCCAGGAGAGTTAACCCAGTTTCTTATCGCCTACACTTACCCAGATCCCTTAAGATTAATCCCACATTTCACATTTCATTGTTAAAACCTGTTGTTTTTCTCCCCTTGTCCCGGCAGACAGACCTCCCCCTCCGCCTCGTGTCATTGGAGGCCAGCCGGCTTATACCGTCCATCGGATACTGGATTCCCGCCGGGTGCAGCGGTCCTGGCAGTATCTGGTGGACTGGGAAGGCTACGGTCCCGAGGAGCGCTCCTGGGTTCCTGCCAAAGACATCCTGGACCCTGACCTCATTCGTCAGTTCAGGGCCCTCCACCCTGAGAGCTGGTAGGAACGTCAGGAGCCGTTCCTAGGGGGGATTCTGTCAGGATTTGGCCAGGGTTGTTCCGGGTTTTGGTCACTAGATGCCCCTATTGTGCTTTTTGACCTTATGTTTTTCCCTTGTTCCCCATTATTATTTGCACCTGTGCCTCGTTTCCCCTGATTGTATTTAAACCCTTAGTTTCCCTCAGTTCTGTGCTCTGTGTTTGTATGTTAGCACCCAGCCCTAGTGTTCTGTGTATTCTTGTCGTTTCCGGTGGATGCTCTTGTGGAATTCTGTTTTTGTTTTTGAGTATCTCTTGAGGCTTTTTTGTGCTATACCTACCACCTTTTGGATTTGCCATTTTGTATTGAAGGACTTCTCCTTTTTTACTTTATTAAATACACCGTCTTAAGTACTGCTGTGTCTGCCTCATCTTCTGGGTTCTGCTGACTATTCGTGGCTCAGTTGGTTAAGTGACTGTTTCTCACTCCGGAGACCCAGGTTCGTAACCGGGTCCTGACAATCCACCTGGTGGAAGGGACTTTGTGGATCTGAGGCTCTTTC
>NW_027016697.1:0-12390 GCF_036934945.1 Oncorhynchus masou masou
GAAACATTATGTCTTATTTCTTCTGTGACATACAGTAACCAAAAGACATAAAAACATCTCCTAGCCGTAAAGATCCTGGATACCAAATAGCACCCTATTTCATAGGGCAAAACGAAGTGCCCTTTGATAAAAACGTATGTGTTATGGCTTGCCATCCTCTGTCGTATTGTGGATGGGAGAGTTGCCTCATCTAAGAGAACACCAGAAGGTTGTTCTTTTAATGGAAGCCTGTCTACTCTAAACCAGATAGAATTTGAAAAGTCCAGTTGGTTCAGAACAGAGCAGTACGGCAGGGCCCTTAGACATACACAGTTGGGCTAATATCAATAACATGCCCGATCCCTCCTGGCTCAAAGTGGAGGAGAGATTGACTGCATCACTACATGTCTTTGTGAGAGGTGTTGCCGTGTTGAAAGCACCGAGCTGTCTATTCAAACCGCTAACACACAGCTCAGACACCCATACATAACCTCCTCAAGACATGTCACCAGGGGTCTCTTCACAGTCCTCAAATCCAGAACAGACTCTGGGAAACACTCGGTAGTGCATAGAGCCACGACTACATGGAACTCTATTCCACATCAAGTAACTCAAGCAAACAGTAAAATCAGATTAAAAATAAACAGATGAAACAACATCTCACGGCATCTCACGTGGACTGTGAAGAGCCACAAACACAAACACACACACTTTAAAAACACAAACACACACACAACGTACCCCCCCCCCCCACACACACACACTAATATATTGCAGTATTGTGTTATTGTGGTATAAAACCATTGTGGTATTGTGGTGTTGTGGTGTTGTGGTATAAAACCGCTGTGGTATTGTGGTAGTGTGGTGTTGTGGTATTGTGGTATAAAACCCTTGTGGTATTGTGGTAGTGTGGTGTTGTGGTATTGTGGTATTGAACCCTTGTGGTATTGTGGTAGTGTGGTGTTGTGGTATAAAACCGTTGTGGTATTGTGGTAGTGTGGTAGTGTTATTGTGGTATTGTGGTACTGTGGTATTGTGGTAGTGTTATTGTGGTATTGTGGTGTTGTGTTATTGTGGTAGTGTTATTGTGGTATTGTAGTATTGTGGTACTGTGGTATTGAACCGTTGTGGTATTGTACCGTTGTGGTATTGTGGTATTGTAATATTTTGGTATTGTGGTATTGAACCGTTGTAATATTGTGGTATTGTGGTATTGAACTGTTGTGGTATTGTGGTATTGAACCGTTGTAATATTGTGGTATTGAACCGTTGTGGCATTGTGGTATTGAACCGTTGTGGTATTGTGGTATTGAACCGTTGTGGTATTGTGGTATTGAACTGTTGTAATATTGTGGTATTGAACAGTTGTGGTATTGAAACCGTTGTGGTATCGTAACGTTGTAACTTTGTAATATATTGGATTCTAAGTAGTTAAAGTGTAATTAGAGAGTAATATTGTAATGTCCGGTTTGATGTGTTGTTATTTTTATGATGTAGGCTGTTGTTGTTTTGTTGTGATGTAACTATTTAAACCTCATTTGGACTCCAGGAAGAGTAGCTGCTGCCTGAGTAAGGGTCCGTACTAAAGGAGATCCATAATAAACCCCAGGAAGAGTAGCTACTGCCTTGGCAGGAACTAATGGGGATCCATAATAAACCCCAGGAAGAGTAGCTGCTGCCTTGGCAGGAACTAGTAGGGATCCATAATAAACCCCAGGAAGAGTAGCTGCTGCCTTGGCAGGAACAAATGGGGTTCCATAATAAACCCAGGAAGAGTAGCTGCTGACTTGGCTAGTGGGGATCCATAATAAACCCCAGGAAGAGTAGCTGCTGACTTGGCGGAAAGTGGGGATCCATAATAAACCCCAGGAATAGTAGCTGCTGCCTTGAGCTAGTGGGGATCCATAATAAACCCCAGGAAGAGTAGCTGCTGACTTGGCTAGTGGTGATCCATAATAAACCCCAGGAAGAGTAGCTGCTGACTTGGCTAGTGGGGATCCATAATAAACCCTCAGGAAGAGTAGCTGCTGACTTGGCTAGTGGTGATCCATAATACACCACAGGAAGAGTAGCTGCTGACTTGGCTAGTGGGGATCCATAATAAACCCTCAGGAAGAGTAGCTGCTGACTTGGCTGAGTATTGGATCCATAATAAACCCCAGGAAGTGTAGCTGCTGACTTGGCTAGTGGGGATCCATAATAAACCCCCAGGAAGAGTAGCTGCTGCAGGAACTAATGGGGATCCATAATAAACCCCAGGAAGAGTAGCTGCTGCAGGAACTAATGGGGATCCATAATAAACCCCAGGAAGAGTATGCTGCCTTGGCAGGAACTAGTAGGGATCCATAATAAACCCCAGGAAGAGTAGCTGCTGACTTGGCAGGAACAAGTGGGGATCCATAATAAACCCCAGGAAGATTAGCTGTTGACTTGGCTAGTGGGGATCCATAATAAACCCCAGGAAGAGTAGCTCGCTGCCTTGACAGGAACTAATGGGGATCCATAATAGACCCCAGGAAGAGTAGCTGCTGCATTGGCAGGACTAGTGGGGATCCATAATAAACCCCAGGAAGAGTAGCTGCTGCCTTGACAGGAACTAATGGGGATCCATAATAAACCCCAGGAAGAGTAGCTGCTGCCTTGGCAAGTGGGGATCCATAATAAACCCCAGGAAGAGTAGCTGCTGCCTAAACAGGAACTAATGGGGATCCATAATAGACCCCAGGAAGAGTAGCTGCTGCCTTGGCTAGTGGGGATCCATAATAAACCCCAGGAAGAGTAGCTGCTGACTTGGCTAGTGGGGATCCATAATACACCCCAGGAAGAGTAGCTGCTGACTAAGTAGGACTAGTGGGGATCCATAATAAACCCTCAGGAAGAGTAGCTGCTGCACTTGGCTAGTGGGGATCCATAATAAACCCCAGGAAGAGTAGCTGCTGACTTGGCTAGTGGGGATCCATAATAAACCCTCAGGAAGAGTAGCTGCTGCCTTAACAGGCTAGTGGGGATCCATAATAAACCCCAGGAAGAGGAGCTGCTGCACTTGGCTAGTGGGGATCCATAATAAACCCCAGGAAGAGTAGCTGCTGACTTGGCTAGTGGGGATCCATAATAAACCCCCAGGAAGAGTAGCTGCTGACTTGGCTAGTGGGGATCCATAATACACCCCAGTAAGAGTAGCTGCTGACTTGGCTAGTGGGGATCCATAATAAACCCCAGGAAGAGTAGCTGCTGACTTGGCTAGTGGGGATCCATAATAAACCCCAGGAATAGTAGCTGCTGACTTGGCTAGTGGGGATCCATAATAAGTACTAAAGATGACAACAACAGTCACACTGTATATTGTTAATCTTTAAATGAATAATAATCCATGCTTCCACTAAATAAGGGAGGGATGTTGAGGGAGGGGATGAGGGAGGCAGAATGAGGGAGGAGAATGAGGGAGGCAGAATGAGGGAGGAGTAATGAGGGAGGGATGTTGAGGGAGGGGATGAGGGGGGCAGAATGAGGGAGGAGAATGAGGGATGTTGAGGGAGGGGAATGAGGGAGGCAGAATGAGGAAGGACAATGAGGGAGGAGAATGAGGAGGAGAGGGGGGGTAATGAGGGAGGGATGTTGAGGGAGGGGTAATGAGGGGGCAGAATGAGGGAGGAGCATGAGGGAGGGGTAATGAGGGAGGGGATGAGAGAGGGATGTTGAGGGGAGGGGATTGAGGGAGGCAGAATGAGGGAGGAGAATGAGGGAGCGATGTTGAGGAGGAAATGAGGGAGACAGAATGAGGGAGGCAGAATGAGGGATGTTGAGGGAGGGGAATGAGGGAGGCAGAATGAGGGAGGAGAATGAGGGAGGGATGTTGAGGGAGGGGAATGAGGGAGGCAGAATGAGGGAGGATAATGAGGGATAGATGTTGAGGGAGGGGGATGAGGGAGGAGAATGAGGGAGGCAGAATGAGGGAGGGGAATGAGGGAGGCAGAATGAGGGAGGGATGTTGAGGGAGTGATGTTGAAGGAGGGGGTGTGAGGGAGGCAGAATGAGGGAGGAGAATGAGGGAGGTAATTGAGGGAGGGGGTAACGAGAGAGGGGAATGAAATCACACAATATAAGGTTTGCCTCACACACACACACACTCTGAGGGGTTTCCTAAATCGCACCCTTTTCCCTAAGGACCCTGATCAAAAGTTGTGCACTATGTAGGGAATACGGTGCAGTTTGGCACACAGCCTCCCTCTGCCATTCTTCTCTCTGCCATTATTCTCCATGCCATCCTTCCCTCTCCGTCAGGCCAGATTTAAAGATAAGCCGGCACCCTGGTATCTCATGGCCACAAATAATGACTTAAGCCATGCCTTTTACTCTCATACTGGTGCTAATTTGCCACACCTCCCATTTCTTTGGCCAGCTGGTGCCCCCTGAAGGAGAGAAGGCTATGGCTGTGTCCGGGAAGGCTATGGCTGTGAGAGAGAGACAGAGAGAGAGAGATCCAACTCCCTGGGGTTCCAGGAAGAGATCTTTTCACAGAAGGCTCTGCATGGAACCCGAAAGAGTTTTACCGGGAACCAAAAGGGTACTTTCTTGATAGCACCTTTTTTCTAAGTGTGTATGCAGTTCCCTGGGAGCAAGAATGGTCTATATCCAATTAAATTCACCAATTTGTAAGTCGCTTCTGGATAAGAGCGTCTGCTAAATGACTTAAATGTAAATGTAAATGTAAATAATTGTTTACTCAAATAAAAAAATAAAAACAATTCTGAGAATGTAGGCACACAAAGCAGAACGTTGCTGTTCTGGCCCCCAGGGGACCCCAGAGACAGGCGAAGCAGAACGTTGCTGTTCTGGCCCCCAGGGGACCCCAGACACAGGCGAAGCAGAACGTTGCTGTTCTGGCCCCTCGGGGTCCCCAGACACAGGCGAAGCAGAACGTTGCTGTTCTGGCCCCCAGGGGACCCCAGAGACCGAAGAAGCAGAACGGAGCTGTTCTGGCCCCCAGGGGACCCCAGAGACAGGCGAAGCAGAACGGCAGTTATAGGGGGTAATAGGCAGTAATAGGGGGTAATAGGCAGTAATAGGGGGTAACAGGGAGTAATGGGGGTAATGGGGGTAATAGGCAGTAATAGGGGGTAACAGGGAGTAATAGGGGGTAATAGGCAGTAATAGGGGTAATGGGCAGTAATAGGGGTAATAGGATGTAATAGGGAGTTATAGGGAGTAATAGGGGTAATAGGGGGTAATAGGGAGTTATAGGGAGTAATAGGGAGTTATAGGGAGTAATAGGGGTAATAGGCAGTAATAGGGAGATGTAATAGGGAGTTATAGGGAGTAATAGGGGTAACAGGGAGTAATAGGGGTAATAGGATGCAATAGAGTTATAGGGGTAATAGGGGTAATAGGGGTAATAGGATGTAATAGGGAGTTATAGGGAGTAATAGGGGGTAATAGGGGGTAATAGACAGTAATATGGGGTAATGGACAGCAATAAAGAGTAATGGGGTAATAGGGGGTAATAGTGAGTAATAGGGGGTAATAAGGGGTAATATGTGGTAATTTGGTATTTGGTATATTATTAGGATCCCCA
Source organism: Oncorhynchus masou masou (assembly GCF_036934945.1). Classification (NCBI taxonomy): domain Eukaryota; kingdom Metazoa; phylum Chordata; class Actinopteri; order Salmoniformes; family Salmonidae; genus Oncorhynchus; species Oncorhynchus masou. The sequence continues at coordinate 5,552 of NW_027016697.1, forward strand.
CTAGCTGTTGCAAAAGTAGCAGCTACTCTTCCTGGGGTCCACATAAAACATGAAACATAATACAGGGGGTAATATGGAGTAATAGGGAGTAATAGGCAGTAATAGGGGGTAATAGGGTAGTAATATGGAGTAATAAGGTGTAATAGGGGGTAATAGTGGGTAAAAGGGAGTAATAGGACAGTAATAGGGATTAATAAGGGGTAATAGGGGTAAAAGGGGGTAATAGGGCAGTAATAGGCAGTAATAGGGGTAATAGGGGGTAATAGGGCAGTAATAGGGGTAAGAGGGGGTAATAGGCAGTAATAGGGGGTAATAGGGCAGTAATAGGGGTAAGTAGGGGATAATAGGCGGTAATAGGGGGTAATAGGACAGTAATAGCGGAGTAATAGGGGTAATAGGCAGTAATAGGGGGTAATAGGCAGTAATAGGCGGTAATAGGGGGTAATAGGCAGTAATAGGGGTAATAGGGATAATAGGGGATAACAGGCAGTAATAGGGGATAACAGATGGTAATAGGGGTAATAGGAAGTAATAGGGGTAATAGGGGGTAATAGGGCAGTAATAGGCAGTAATAGGGGTAAGAGGGGGTAATAGGCAGTAATAGGGGTAATAGGGGGTAATAGGCAGTAATAGGGGTAATAGGGGGTAATAGGCAGTAATAGAGGGTAATAGGGGGTAATAGGCAGTAATAGGGGTAATAGGGATAATAGGGGATAACAGGTGGTAATAGGCAGTAAATGGGGTTAAAAGGTGGTAATAGGGGGTAATAGGGGGTAATAGGCAGTAATAGGGGGTAATAGGCAGTAATAGGCAGTAATGGGGTAATAGAAAGTAATAGGGTGTAACAGTAATAAAGAGTAATAGCCATAAAGCTCGAGACCCTGGGTCTCAACCCCGCCCTGTGCAACTGGGTACAGGACTTCCTGACGGGCCGCCCCCAGGTGGTGAGGGTAGGCAACAACATCTCCACCCCGCTGATCCTCAACACTGGGGCCCCACAAGGGTGCATTCTGAGCCCTCTCCTGTACTCCCTGTTCACCCACGACTGCGTGGCCACGCACGCCTCCAACTCAATAATCAAGTTTGCGGACGACACAACAGTGGTAGGCTTGATTACCAACAATGACGAGACGGCCTACAGGGAGGAGGTGAGGGCCCTCGGAGTGTGGTGTCAGGAAAATAACCTCACACTCAACGTCAACAAAACTAAGGAGATGATTGTGGACTTCAGGAAACAGCAGAGGGAACACGCCCCTATCCACATCGATAGAACAGTAGTGGAGAGGGTAGTAAGTTTTAAGTTCCTCGGCATACACATCACAGACAAACTGAATTGGTCCACCCACACAGACAGCATCGTGAAGAAGGCGCAGCAGCACCTCTTCAACCTCAGGAGGCTGAAGAAATTCGGCTTGTCACCAAAAGCACTCAAAACTTCTACAGATGCACAATCGAGAGCATCCTGTCGGGCTGTATCACCGCCTAGTACGGCAACTACTCCGCCCACAACCGTGAGGCTCTCCAGAGGGTAGTGAGGTCTGCACAACGTATCACCGGGGGCAAACTACCTGCCCTCCAGGACACCTACACCACCGGATGTCACAGGAAGGCCATAAAGATTATCAAGGACAACAACCACCTGAGCCACTGCCTGTTCACCCCGCTATCATCCAGAAAGCGAGGTCAGTACAGGTGCATCAAAGCTGGGACCGAGAGACTGAAAAACAGCTTCTATCTCAAGGCCATCAGACTGTTAAACAGCCACTACTAACATTGAGTGGCTGCTGCCAACACACTGACTCAACTCCAGCCACTTTAATAATGGGAATTGATGGGAAATGATGTAAAATGTATCACTAGCCACTTTAAACAATGCTACCTAATATAATGTTTACATACCCTACATTATTCATCTCATATGTATACGTATATACTGTACTCTATATCATCGACTGCATCCTTATGTAATACATGTATCACTAGCCACTTTAACTATGCCACTTTGTTTACATACTCATCTCATATGTATATACTGTACTCGATACCATCTACTGTATCTTGCCTATGCTGCTCTGTACCATCACTCATTCATGTATCTTTATGTACATATTCTTTATCCCCTTACACTTGTGTCTATAAGGTAGTAGTTTTGGAATTGTTAGCTAGATTACTTGTTGGTTATTACTGCATTGTCGGAACTAGAGGCATAAGCATTTCGCTACACTCGCATTAACATCTGCTAACCATGTGTATGTGACAAATAAAATTTGATTTGATTTGATTTGATAGGGGTAATAGGTTGTAATAGGGAGGAGTAAGCAGTTCTAGGGGGTAATAGGAAAGAATGGGCAGTAATAGTGTGTAATAGGCAGTAATAGGGGGTAATAGGCAGTAATATGGGGTAAAAGCACTAATAGGGGGTAATAGGGGGTAATAGGGAGTAATAGGTGTAATATGCAGTAATAGGGGGCAATAAGGGGTAATATGCAGTAATAGGGGGTAATAGGCAGTAATAGGGGGTAATAGGCAGTAATAGGGGGTAATAGGGGTAATATGGGGTAATAGGCAGTAATAGGGGGTAATAGGCAGTAATAGGGGGTAATAGGGGTAATATGGGGTAATAGGCAGTAATAGGGGGTAATAGGCAGTACTAGGGGGTAATAGGGGGTAATAGGCAGTAATAGAGGGTAATAGGGGGTAATAGGCAGTAATAGGGGGTAATAGGGGGTAATAGGCAGTAATAGGGGGAAATAGGCAGTAATAGGGTGTAATAGGGGGTAATAGGCAGTAATAGGGGTAATAGGCAGCAGTTAGTATAGGCAGTAATAGGGGTAATAGGGCACGAGTAATAGGGGTAATAGGGGGTAAAGCAGTAATAGGGGTAATAGGGGTAATAGGCAGTAATAGGGGATGGTAATAGGCAGTAATAGGGGGTAATAGGCAGTAATAGGGGTAATGTAGGCAGTAATAGGGGGTAATAGGCAGTATGCTAGCGGTAATAGGGGGTAATAGGCAGTAATAGAGGGTAATAGGCAATAGGGTAATAGGCAGTAATAGGGGGTAATAGGCAGTAATAGGGAATAGGGGGTAATAGGCTAATAGGGGTAAAGGCAGTAATAGGGGTAATAGGCAGTAATAGGGGGTAATAGAGGGTAATAGGCAGTAATAGGGGTAATAGGCGGGTAATAGGCAGTAATATGGGGTAATAGAGGGTAATAGGCAGTAATAGGGGTAATAGGGGGTAATAGAAAATACATTCATGATAAACGTGTAGGAGTAGAGGAGACATTCATGATGCATGTGTAGGAGAGCAAGGATATATTATATTTAGCTAATGTAATGAGCCAGTACTGGCTTACGCTAATGAAATTAGCCTGTTTGTAAAGCTATGTATGTAGATAGGAAGCTTTCTGCTGTTTATAATCATTTTTTAATAGCTGTTTTAATTTGACTATTAATACACCCATACATGGTGCTGCTTGCCTCTGCTGCTGATGAGGGCCTTGGGTCCATTTGATTTCATTACAGCAGTTTACAGTACAGTCAGAACCGTGAACTGTTGGAGAACATGGTGGTGGATCTTTCATATTATGGGGGTAGTTTGTTTGAACTGGTCCTAGGGCCCTGGTTAATGTCAACGGCATCATGATCTTTACCCAGTACCAGGACATTTTAGCCCAAATCCTGATTGCCTCTGCCAGGAGGCTGAAACGTGGCCGCTAGTGAATCTTTCAGGAAGACAATTACCCAAAATGCACACATCAAAATCTACAAAGAAACGGTTCATTGGCCACAAAATGAAAATTTTGTAATGGCCATCTCAGTCTCCGGACTTGAAACCCGTTGAAAACCAGCAGTCCATAGCACAGATCTGGAAGGATTCTAGATGGAGGATCTATGATCCCTCCCAGTGTACTCAACTGTTATACTCGCAAGGTGAGGTATTAAAAGGTATTTGGAAACAGGGTTGTCAATAACTTTGACCCCTACGTTTTTTAGATTTGTATTTATTACTTGTTAAATCAACTTTCTCCGCACAATTATATCAGTATAAAATAATACAATTTCCCAAATGTTTTGAGAATACAATATACAGTGCATTGGGAAAGAATTCAGATTTGTCCCGAAGCCATTACTGCGTTGTCTTGGCTGTGTGCTTAGGGTCGTTATTCTGTTGGAAGGTGAACCTTCGCCCAGTCTGAGGTTCTGAGTGCTCTGGAGCAGGTTTTCATCAAGGATCTCTGTACTTTGGTCCGTTCATCTTTTCCTCGATCCTGACTAGTCTCACAGTACCTGAAACTGAAAAACATCCCCACAGCATGATGCCGCCACCACCATGCTTCACTCTAAGGATGGTGCTAGGTACCCTCCAGGTGTGACTCTTGGCATTCAGGCCAAAGAGTTCAATGTTGGTTTCATCAGACCAGAGAATCTTGTTTCTCATGGTCTCAGAGTCCTTTAGGTGCCTTTTGGCAAACTCCAAGTGGGCTGTCATGCCTTTTACTGAGGAGTGGCTTCTGTCTGGCCACTCTACCAGAAAGGCCTGATTGGTGGAGTGCTGCAGAGATGGTTGTCCTTCTGGAAGGTTCTTCCATCTCCACAGAGGAGCTCTGGAGCTCTGGAGCACTGACCAAGGCCCTTCTCCCCCGATTGCTCAGTTTGGCCGGGCGGCCAGCTCTAGGAAGAGTCTTGTTGGTTCCAAACTTCTTCCATTTTCAGAATGATGGAGGCCACTGTGTTCTTGGGGACCTTCACAATGCTGCAGAAAGGTTTTGGTACCCTTCCCCCAGATCTGTGCCTCGACACAATCCTGTCTTCTAGACACAAATGAGAGAACACCTCACTCTGACCATTTTACTCTCCCTAGCAGAGCTGGTTAGGCTGTTTTCATGTTATCCAGAGCGTTGGTGACGGTAACAGCTGGCCTTTTTTGCCGACATTTACTGCCACCGGTCCGTATTCAACGGGTGGTGAGCGTTCAGTAAATTTGTCAGTTATTCTGCGCTCTGGCACACTCAGACGAGAGTGCTCTGACATCAGAGTAGATAGACAGAATGAATTTACGAGTGCACCCTGAATCCATTTTAGAATAAGGCCGTAATGTACCAAGAAACATGTGAGAAAAGAGAAAAGGTCTGAATACTCTCCGAATGCCTTGTATGGCAATATTTTACCTTTTATTTTATACAGTTATTTTTTAGCTCCTCTTTATCAAACAGTGTCAATAATTTCAGACCCAACTGTACATTGTGTATTTTAATAAACTGCCTGAAACCTCCTTTGTACCCAATTGCTCGGTAGATAATAGTTTATAAAAAGGATGAAAAATCAAATTCATCCAGAGCGATAATATCCCCAAAAATATTCCCGCTGATGAAGCATGCAGACTACTGGAAGAACTGCAGAGAAAGAACATTTTTACCCCCAAAAAAACCCGTCTGGCTTCATTAATTACACAGTAGCGCTTTAAAAGTTGTGTTAGTGTTTGTATCCAAAATCAATAACCTGAGATGTTGTGTTCTCTCTCTCCATTAACTTCCTCAATTCTGCCATTCTTCTCCAATCGTACTTTTAACGTCCCGCTTATACATGACACTGGTAACTGAACAAAACAAAGCTCTTAATCTGAGGTAAACAAGCTCTGTGGCTGGCTCTGACTGAGTGTGTCTGATTGTATCTAGATAACAAAGTAGAACCTTTTAAATGAAGATACTTTTTCCTAAAACCTCCAACTGGAGACAAGCGATCTCTAAAGAAGGCCCAAAGGATTCAATTATTCCAGTCACCCAACGTATTGATCACTCTGTTACCATCTGGCAAGAGGTATTGGAGTATCGGGTCTCGGACCGACAGGCTCCGTTACAAATCAAATCAAAGTTGATTGGTTAGCAGATGTTATAGTGGGTGCAGCGAAATGCTTATGTTACTAGCCCCTGAAAATGCAGTAAAATGTCAATCAAGTACCCAATTAATGATAAAAAAACAACAACAGAATTATAGAAACGTTGGAATAAATCAAATTGACAACCCAAATAGCACTGTAGCATTAATCCACATAGCACTGTAGCATTAATCCACATAGCACTGTAGCATTAATCCACATAACACTGTAACATTAATCACGCTTAGCACTGTAGTATTTTATGTAGCACTGTAACATTGATCCACATAGCACGGTAGCTGTTGATCTCACGTAGGGTTGTTACGTTGTTCAGATTGCACTGATTAGTGATTCACATAGCTACTGCTAGCATCGTTCCACATGCACTGTAACATTAACCATATGGCACTGCATTAGAGCATTGGATCTACATAGCACTGTTCCATCTATGTCCACATACACTGTAACATTAATCCACGTAGTCACTGTAGCATTAATCCACATAGCACTGTAACATTGATCCACATAGCACTGTAACATTAATCCACATAGCACTGTAACATTAATCCACATAGCACTGTAGCATTAATCCACATAGCACTGTAACATTAATCCACATAGCACTGTAGCATTAATCCACACAGCACTGTAACATTAATCCACATAGCACTGTAGCATTAATCCACATAGCACTGTAACATTAATCCACATAGCACTGTAACATTAATCCACATAGCACTGTAGCATTAATCCACATAGCACTGTAGCATTAATCCACATAGCACTGTAGCATTAATCCACATAGCACTGTAACATTAATCCACATAGCACTGTAGCATTAATCCACATAGCACTGTAGCATTAATCCACATAGCACTGTAACATTAATCCACATAGCACTGTAGCATTAATCCACATAGCACTGTAACATTAATCCACATAGCACTGTAGCATTAAT
>NW_027016698.1:0-58682 GCF_036934945.1 Oncorhynchus masou masou
TCCTTCGTTGCCCGGGCGGTGTTTTTGGGATCATTGTCATGCTGAAAGACCCAGCCACGTTTCATCTTCAATGCCCTTGCTGTTGGAAGGAGGTTTTCACTCAAAATCTCACGATACATGGCCCCACTCATTTTTTTCCCTTACACGGATCAGTCGTCCTGGTCCATTTGCAGAAAAACAGCCCCGAAGCATGATGTTTCCACCCCCATGCTTCACAGTAGGTATGGTGTTCTTTGGATGCAACTCAGCATACTTTGTCCTCCAAACACGACGAGTTGAGTTTTTACCAAAAAGTTATATTTTGGTTTCATCTGACCATATGACATTCTCCCAATCTTCTTCTGGATCATCCAAATGCTCTCTAGCAAACTTCAGACGGGCCTGGACATGTACTGGCTTAAGCAGGGGGACATGTCTGGCAATGCAGGATTTGAGTCCCTGGCGGCGTAGTGTATTACTGATGGTAGGCTTTGTTACTTTGGTCCCAGCTCTCTGCAGGTCATTCACTAGGTCCCCCCGTGTGGTTCTGGGATTTTTGCTCACTGTTCTTGTGATCACTTTGACCCCACACGGTGAGATCTTGCGTGGAGCCCCAGATCGAGGGAGATTATCAGTGGTCTTGTATGCCTTCCATTTCCTAATAATTGCTCCCACAGTTGATTTCTTCAAACCAAGCTGCTTACCTATTGCAGATTCAGTCTTCCCAGCCTGGTGCAGGTCTACAATTTTGTTTATGGTGTCCTTTGACAGCTCTTTGGTCTTGGCCATAGTGGAGTTTGGAGTGTGACTGTTTGAGGTTGTGGACAGGTGTCTTTTATACTGATAACAAGTTCAAACAGGTGCCATTAATACAGGTAACGAGTGGAGGACAGAGCAGCCTCTTAAAGAAGAAGTTACAGGTCTGTGAGAGACAGAAATCTTGCTTGTTTGTAGGTGACCAAATACTTATTTTCCACTGTAATTTGCAAATAAATTCATTAAAAAATCCTACTATGTGATTTTCAGGATTTTTTTTTCTCATTTTGTCTGTCATAGTTGAAGTGTACCTATTATGAAAATTACAGGCCTCTCTTATCTTTTTAAGTAGGAGAACTTATACAATTGGTGGCTGACTAAATACTTTTTGCCCCATTGTATTATCGATTATATATTTTAAAAACAACCCGAGGATTGATTATAAAAAAAACGTTTGACATGTTTCTGTGGACATTATGGAAACTCTTTGGAATTTTCGTCTGCGTTGTCGTGACCGCTCTTTCCTGTGAATTTCTGAACATAACACGACAAACAAACGGATGTATTTTGGATATAAAAATAATCTTTATGGAACAAACAGAACATTTGTTGTGTAACTGGGAGTCTCGTGAGTGAAAACATCTGAAGATCATCAAAGGTAAATGATTAATTTCATTGCTTTTCTGATTTTCGTGACCAAGCTTCCTGATGCTAAGTGTACTTAATGTTTTGTCGTGCGATCGATAAACTTACAAACACTTGGATTGCTTTCGCTGAAAAGCACAATTTCTGACACAACAGGTAGATTAACAAAAGGCTGTTTTCCTATATTGCACTTGTGATTTCATGAATATAAATATTTGTAGTAATATTTATTGAATGTAGCGCTATGCTATTCAGCGGTTGTTGATGACACTTATCCCGATATCAGGATTGCAGCCATAACAAGTTAAAACATTCACTCCCTGTACTTGCTTCCCAACTATCAGCGCACTTGTTACAGTTACTGCAGGTGTAGCGAAATGCTTGTGTTCCTAGCTCCAACAGTGCAGTAGTATTTAAACATTCACAACAATACACAGAATCTAAAAGAAAGGAATTAAGAAATATATAAATATTAGGACAAGGAATGTCTGGGTGGCATTGACAAAAATACAGTAGAATAGAATACAGTATATACATGTGACATGAGTAAAGCAATATTTACCATTATTAAAGTGGCTAGTGTTCCATGCTGAAACCTCTTCTTGTATTTGTTTGTACAGTGCATTCGGAAAGAATTCAGAGCCCTTGACTTTTCCATATTTTGATACATCACAGACTCATTCTAAAATTGATTAAATTGTTTTTTTCCCCTCATCAATCTACACACAATTCCCCATAATGGCAAAGCGTAATAATACCCCACAATAATAAAACACTTAAATATCACATTTAAGTAAGTATTCAGACCACTCACTCAGTACTTTGTTGAAGAACCTTTTGCAGCGATTACAGCCTTGAGTCTTCATGGGTATGACACTTGGCACACCTGTATTTGGGGAGTTTCTCCCATTCTTCTCTACAGATCCTCTTAAGCTCTGTCAGGTTGAATGGGGAGCATCGCTGCACAGCTATTTTCAAGTCCTTCGAGAGATTTTTGATCGGGTTCAAGACCAGGCTCTGGCTGAGCCACTCAAGGGCATTCAGAGACTTGTCCCGAAGCCACTCCTGCGTTGTCTTGGCTGTGTACAGTACTTAGTGTCATTGTCCTGTTTGAAGGTGAACTTTTTCCCCGGTCTGAGGTCCTGAACACTGCCACCACCATGCTGCCACCACCATGCTTCACCTTAGGGATGGTGCCACGTTTCCTCCAGATGTGACACATGGCATTCAGGACAAAGAGTTCGAAGCGGACTGTCATGTTCCAAGCGGACTGTCATGTGCTTTTTACTGAAGAGTGGCTTCCGTCTGGCCACTCTACCATAAAGGCTTGATTGGTACATTACTGCAGAGACCGTTGTCCTTCTGGAAGTTTCTCCCATCTCCACAAAGTAACTCTGTCAGAGTGACCATCGGGTTCTTGGTCACCTCCCTGACCATGGCCTTTCTCCCCCAATTGCTCAGTTTGGCTGGGCGGCCAGCTCTAGGAAGAGTGTTTGGTTCCTAACTTCTTTCATTTAAGATTGATGGAAGCTACTGCGTTCTTGGGGACATTCAATGCTGCATGTATTTTGTACATTTTTTACCCTTGCTCACATATGTGCCTCGGCACAATCCTGTCTCTGAGCTCTACGGACAATTCCTTCGACCTCGCGGTTTGATCTTTGCTCTGATGTAATCTGAGCGCATCCTTGCAGCCGCGTTCTGAATAATCTGGAGTTCAGACAGGAAGTGACTCGTCAGCAGTGTATTACAGTAGTCAAGCCAATATGTTACCAGGGCATGCACAAGCTTCTCAGTATCCATGGTGGACAAGAACAACTTAATTTGAGCTTAATGTTATGCAGGTGGATGTGTGCTTGAAATGAGAGACTCGAGTATAAAAGCACACCAAGGTCTCTGGCATTGGGGGAATCGGTGGTGTCATCATCCAGCGAAAGGGAGAACGTGCTCGTCTTGCACATTTACACATCTTTATCTGATAGCTAAACCAAAAGTCATTGTCCCTGTTTCACCTTGCATGCTTTGTGTTTCTGCGCTGTGTGTGTGTGTGCCTGAATGGCTATTGGTATCTTTGCTTGCTAAGCATGTGTGTTTTTGTCTGAGTGAATTGTGCAGATGATGAGATTTCAAAGGAGAAATCGCGCATTGTCGTTAGGCCTCAGCTGAGCGATGTGACATGAGGCCCTGTGGTTGGTCAGTCAGGCGGAGTGCGGAGGACTAGTGGCCTGAACTCTAATTACCTGGCCCTGTCCTAGTCGGCTCGCTCCACGGACCTATGCCGCTTTCTCTCTGCTGTCTGACATTTTTGAGCAACGTCTCAGTACGACGCTGATTAAGATGAGGGTAATCATTGGCTGATCTGTCACCACTCTCTGCACTCTGCCCCGGTGCTCACTGTCTGAGATAGTGGGGGCAGGGGTCCAGAGTGGGGCATGTTAACAGTTTTCTGAGAAGCTCTCCTTTTAAAGTCTATCATAGCTGACTGTGTATCGCTCCCGGCCTGCTTCCTTTGATGCAGTTTTGCCTCACGTAGCTTAATGAGGGATGATGGATGTTTTGTGGGGAACTCGTTACATGCACTGGACTGGGGTTTATTGCCCAGGCAGTTTAAAGGGGCATTAAGAGGATACACTACAGTGAGAAGGGAGCTAGAGAGGGAGGGGGTGACGGATGGCTGTGCTGAGGAGGGGTAGCAGTGTGCCAGGCAGGGAGAAGGGAGGGGGAGAATGATGGCTGTGTTACTGGTAGGAGAAAACGTGGCTGTGAAATCAGAACACTAGAATCCATGTCAACATAAACTTATGCCAACCTCACCCTATTGCTTGTCTATCCTGGAGAGCCCGTCTTGAAAGCCCCTGTCACCTCTGTCTGTTCTCCATCTGTCTTTTTGCTCATGCCCCTCGTTTTTTTGCTCTCTCTGGTTCTACTCTGCTCCTTTCAATTGCCCGAGGTCATTCAGTCTTTCAGTGAACACAGTAGAATGATTTCCATAATGCAATGAATCAGTCCACCTTATTGTAAGTACAGCAGTCATAATCTTTGTAGATGGATTAAATAATTTTGCATGTTCATGCCTGCACACTCCATCAACATTAGGAGGACAGAGAAACTAGACACATGCTCATTGCTCACATGGAGCACTCCAAACAAAATACAATGAAACATTTGATAAAACTCAGAAATTATGGTATGAAAAAAAACTAAAAATGTTTCTTAAAAGTATAGCAGGTTGTTAACTCTGCAAATAACATTTCCACTCTGAGAATAACAATGGTAAATGACTATGTAATGAGGCCTGTGTGTAGCTTGTGTAGAGGAGTCAGGTGCAGGACAGCAGATTTAAGTAAATAAACGTAATTTACTCAAAAATAGACAAATAAAATAAAGCGAGCCCACATAACGTACCGTATTACATACAAACAATTACTCACAAAGGGTTACATGGGGCTTAAATAATGAACAAGTAATTGGGGGATTGAAACCAGGTGTGTAAGACAAAGACAAAACAAATGGAAAATGAAAGGTGGATCGGCGTACGCAAGAAGGCCGGTGACGTCCACTGCCAAATGCCGCCCGAACAAGGAGAGGCGGAAGTTGTGACAGTACCCCCCCTTGACGCGTGGCTCCAGCAGCGCGCCGACACCGACCTCGGGGACGACCTGGAGAAAGAGGCTCAGGGCGATCCGGATGGAGAGGGTGGAACTCCTGCAGCAACGAAGGATGCAAGACGTCCTCCAGCATTTCTCCTCTGGACCGTACCCGTCCCACTCTATGAGGTACTGAAGGCCCCTCGCCCGACGCCCCAAGTCCAGGATGGCTCGAACAGCATACGACGGGGGCCCCTCGATGTCCAGAGGGGGCGGAGGAACCTCCCGCACCTCAGACTCCTGGAGTGGTCCATCCACCAACGGCCTGAGGAGAGACACATGGAACGAGGGATTGATACGGTAATCTGGGGGAGCTGTAACCTGTAGCATACCTCGTTCAGTCTCCTCAGGATTTTGAATGGCTCCACAAACCGCGGACCCAGCTTCTGGCAAGGCAGGCGGAGGGGCAGGTTTCGGGTCGAGAGCCAGACCCGGTCCGCCAGTGTGAACACCGGGGCCTCACTGCGGTGGCGGTCGGTGCTTGCCTTCTGCCGCCTTACGGCCCATTGCAGGTGCACATGGGCGGTGTCCCAGGTCTCCTCCGAGCGCTTAAACCATTCGTCCACTGCAGGGGCTACGATCTGGCTCCGATGCCAAGGTACCAGAACCAGCCGATACCCCAGTACACACTGGAAGGGAGAGGTTAGTGGTGCAGTGGCGGAGTGAATTTTGGGCCATCTCTACCCAGGGGATGAACACCGCCCACTCCCCCGGCCGGTCCTGGCAATATGACCGAAGAACCTACCCACATCCTGGTTTACTCTCTCCACCTGCCTGTTACTCTCGGGTGAAAACCTGAGGTGAGGCTGACCGAGACCCCCAGACGTTCCATGAACGCTCTCCTGGACATGAACTGGGGACCCCGATCAGAGACTAATTCCTCAGGCACCCCGTAGTGCCGGCTGACATGAGTGAACAGGGCCTCTGCAGTCTGTAGGGCCGTAGGGAGACCGGGCAAAGGGAGGAGACAGTAGGACTTAGAAAACCCATCCACAACGACCAGGATTGTGGTGTTGTCCTGTGAGGGAGGAAGATCCGTCAGGAAGTCCACCGATAGGTGCGACCACGGCCGTTCTGGAATGGGTAGGGGTTGTAACTTCCCTCTGGGCAGTTGCCTGGGAGCCTTGCACTGGGCGCACACCGAGCAGGAGGAAACATAAACCCTCACGTCCTTGGCCAAGGTGGACCACCAGTATTTCCCACTAAGGCCATGCACTGTCCGACCGATGCCAGGATGACCAGAGGAGGGTGACATGTGGGCCCAATAGATTAAACGGTTAGGGTTAGGGTTAGACGGAACGTACAGGTGCCCAGCTGGTCACTCTCCATCTCCACCCCTGAAGTGGAAATGCGGTACCCTAGGAAGGAGACAGACTGCTGGAAGAACAGACATTTCTCAGCCTTGACGTACAGGTCATGCTCCAACACTCGACTAAGCACCCTGCGCACCAGGGACACTTGCTCGGCGGATTATATCAGAATGTCATCGATATACACCACTTAACCCTACCCGTGCAGGTCCGGAACATCTCGTCAACAAAGGCCTGGAAGACTGATGGAGCATTCATAAACCCGTACGGCATAACGAGGTACTCAGTGCCCTGAGGTGGTACTAAATGCCATCTTCCACTCTTCCCCCTCCCAGATACACAACAGGTTGTAAGCGCTCCTGAGATCCAATTTTATGAAGAAGCGCGCCCCGTACATTGACTCGATTGCACTGGCGATGAGAGGCAGTGGATCGCTGTACCTCACAGTGATCTGATTGTTACCCCGATAGTCAATACACGGGCGCAGACCTCCATCCTTCTTCTTCACAAAAAAATTAGCTTGAGGAGGCAGGTGAAGTGGAGATCCGAATGTATCCCTGCCCCAGGGATTCGGAGACATATATTTCCATAGCCGCCATCTCCTCCTGTGACAGAGGATCCACGTGACTCCTTGAAAGTGCTGCATCTACCAGGATATTTATCGCACAATCCCCCCGTCGATGCGGTGTTAATTGAGTCGCCTTGGCAAGTATTCTGAGGGGATGCGCACAGTGGAGACCTGGTCTGGACTTTCCACCGTAGTCGCACCGATGGAAACCCCTACACACACCCCTGAGCACTCTCGTGACCACCCCTTGAGAGCCCTCTATTGCCACAAAATAGTGGGGTCATGACAGGCACCATGGGAGACGCAGGAGACTCAAAAAGGAAGAGACTGATAGTGGAGCGGTGGCCTCCCTAATCAGCCCTGACCATAATGGTTGACTATCTAGGGCGTGCACAGGGAAGGGCATATCCACAGGAACAAAGGGAATCCCTAACCTCTGGTCAAATGAATGATCAATAAAATTCCCAGCGGCGCCTGAATCTACAAGCACCTTATGCTGGGAATGCGGGGAAAACTCAGGAAATGTAATAAACACATACATGTGAGCAACAGGGGGCTCTGGGTGAGCCTGGTGCTGACTCACTTGGGGTGACACGATAGTGCCCTGCCTGCTGCTTTGACTCCCTGATGAACCCTCCCAGCACCAACCAGCCGTGTACCCTCTGCGGCCACAGAGGGTGCAGGGAATGGCCCCTTCTCCGGTCGCCCTAAGTGCAGCACCTCCCAGCTCCAAGGGCGTCGGAGCGGAGGTGCTGGGGAATGGAACTGACAGGCCCCGATCCGGACGTCCGCGGGTAGCCAGCAGGTTGTCCAGCCGGATGGACAGGTCCACTTGCTGGTCCAACATGAGGGTGGTGTCTCGGCAGGCCAACTCCCGACAGACGTCCTCTCACAGACTGCACTGGTAGTGATCGACCAGGGCCCTGTCGTTCCATCCCGCGCTGATGGCCAGGGTCCAGAAGTCCAAAGCGAAATCCTGCGAGCTCCTTGGCCCCTGCCTCAGGTGGAACAGACGTTCACCTGCCGCTCGAAAATGGGTGAACTTCCCTCCATACGGTGTTGGCCCACTCCAGGGCTTTGCCTGAGAGGCAGGAGATGAGCCGGGTGGACGGTCACCAGCTCCAGCTGGAGTAGGAACCCCTGGCATCCGGCAGCCGTCCCATCATACTCCCTTGGGAGCGCGAGCCGAATCCCGCTGGGATCGGGTGAAGGAGAGGTGGACAATGGGGCCTGCTGTAGTGGATGTGGTGGAGGCGCTGGACGTCCTCCCCCTCTCTCCCAAAGATCCATAGTTTGCAGCACGCGATCCATGGCAGTGTCCAGACGTGTCAATATGGTCGCGTGCTGCTGGACTCGCTCCTCTATTGCCATAGGGAGGGCGTCTGCTCCTGCTGACTCCATTCTTGGTGAGTAATTCTGTAATGAGGTCTAGGACAGCAGATATGAGTAAATAAACTTAATTTACTCCAAAATAGACAAATACAATACAATAAAGCGAGCCCACATAACGGACCGTATTACATACAAACAATTACTCACAAACAAACATGGGGGTACAGAGGGTTAAATAATGAACAAGTAATTGGGGGATTGAAACCAGGTGTGTAAGACAAAGACAAAACAAATGGATAATCAAAAGTGGATCGGCGATAGCTAGAAGGCCGGTGACGTCCACCGCCGAACATCCGCCAAAACAAGAGAGGGACCGACTTCGGCGGAAGTCATGACACTGTAGGTCAAATTAATCCATGCATTAACAGAAATGAATGTAATAAAATGACCGGGATTGATTTATTTCTGTATGGCGTAATTACATCATTTTGGAACATTTGTTTAAATTTACTTTAGGCTGCAGTGACTACTGTTACAGAATCTTGTCCTTTGCTTAGGCTTCTCATCACATTTGCAATAGTATTTTATTGTTAGCCTGCTAATACTTTATAATAAAGGGGATTTGTTTTTCTTCGAAAAGGCCATTCTCCCGGGGACAGATCAAGTTATATTGTTAAGTGCATGCATTTTTTATGTCTTGGATGAATGACTTGCGCTTAGGAGGAGATGGAGTTTGTTTCCACGGGATTGTAAAGGTACAGTATAGAGACTAACAGACGGCTGATTTGTCTCTTAAACTTTAATGATGGCTTTGATTGGTGACCGTCAGAGCATCTCACCAGCAAAACTCAACACATTAGTACCAGGCAAGGGGCAACTAGGTGTAAAGTGACACCAGCATTCTCTGGGGACTAGAGTTAACTGCATGTGTGGCATTTCACCCAAACCCCGTTGCTACCACCCATAGGTGCTATCTACCGACTTGATCCCCCTTTGACCTGGGTTAGCCCCACGGCTGACCTTCAACCTTCACATGCTAAAGTAGTAGTGTTTATTTTGGCAGCTATTGTAGTCGAAGTCTTTATGACTAAAATACCTTTTAGCATTAGTCCAATTTTCGTAATTACATCCTTCTTATGTTGATTTATCAGTCGACTAAAATGCTTTAGTCTTGTTTTAGTCAGTAATTTTAATCACATATTAGTCAGTGCATTTGTTTCCCATTAAATAATTCCTATTAACCTTTAACTTCCATCATGTGCACAACTAGGACTACCAACCCCATGTATAGCTGATATGTTGTTATTGTTATTGGCAGATTGTAACCAATGCCAGCCATAATTTACCCTACATTCTTAGAAAAAAAGTTCTTAGAACCAAATATGGTTGTATTACTTGCTTCATATATGGAATCACTAAAAGTTCTATATTAGACCATTTTTATAGGGTTCATAAATCAGAACCCAACAGGGGTTCTTCACTGAACCAAAAAGGTTGCATATTGAACACTGCATGGTGCCATTTATGAATTTTGGCTCCTACTATTAAATAGTAATATTTTTTAACTAAGAATATAATTTAATAAACAGTTAAATAATAAATAAAAGAATACCAGCATAGTTTTTTGAATTCGTCATTATATGCAAACATAGTTTGGAGATATGCCTCCCTGGCCACAAGTTCATATCTTTGTTTGAATGATGGCCCACATCAACTCTGGCTGACCTCTTTACAATGCAATATATATTTGTCAATTAGTTACAGTGAACAACAAAAATGTGTCTTCTGCTCTCAAAAGTTACCTGTAAACTTTGCCAAAACATTTCAAAGTACTTTTGTAATACAACTTTAGGTATTTTTAAACGTTAATACTGATCAAATTGAAGACGGGTCTATCTGTGTTCAATACAGGATGACAACAAACCAACACTACTTTTCAAGTATTGCGCAACTCTCAACAGTGTTACCCAGTTCTTCACTGCACAAAGGAATAACCTCAACCAAATTCCAAAGACTGGTGACATCCAGTGAAGCGGTAGGAACTGAAAACAAGTGCCTTAGAAAGACCTTCTCCTTGTATGAGCTGAAAGTTTAGAGGGTGGCCAGGTCTTGGTAGATTTGCAGTGGTCTGATACTCCTTCCATTTCAATATTATCGCTTGCACAGTGCTCCTTGGGATGTTTAAAGCTTGGGAAATCTTTTTGTATCCAAATCCGGCTTTAAACTTCTTCACAACAGTATCTCGGACCTGCCTGGTGTGTTCCTTGTTCTTCATGATGCTCTCTGCGCTTTTAACGGACCTCTGAGACTATCACAGTGCAGGTGCATTCATACGGAGACTTGATTACACACAGGTGGATTGTATTTATCATCATTAGTCATTTAGGTCAACATTGGATCATTTAGAGATCCTCACTGAACTTCTGGAGAGGGTTTGCTGCACTGAAAGTAAAGGGGCTGAATAATTTTGCACGCCCAATTTTTCAGTTTTTGATTTGTTCAAAAAGTTTGAAATATCCAATAAATGTCATTCCACTTCATGATTGTGTCCCACTTGTTGTTGATTCTTCACAAAAAAATACAGTTTTATATCTTTATGTTTGAAGCCTGAAATGTGGCAAAAGGTTGCAAAGTTCAAGGGGGACAAGAGAATACTAAGACAACAACATTGGCAGCAAAGGCACTGTATATATGACAAAACACACATCTCGACAAGAGAAACACTACAGCACTACATAAAGAACAGAGACCTAAGACAACTGGGGACAGCAAGGAGACATGCAAAGGAGTCAGGGCCGCGGTTCATGAAACTGGAGCAAACAGGTGGACTGGGGACAGCAGGAGTCAATACATAGCATGGCAGCAACCCATGGGGACAGCAAGGAGTCATCACATGGTCCTAGGGCTCAGGTCCTCCGAGAGAGAAGGAGAGAATTAGAGAACGCACACAGATTCACACAGGACACCGAATTGGACAGGAGAAGTACTCCAGATATAACAAACTGACCCCAGCCCCCGACACATAAACTACTGCAGCATAAATACATGCCTTTACTCTTTACTTTGTTGAGTAGCATACCTGTATTTTGGGAGTTTCTCCCATTTTTCTCTGCAGACAACACAGCATGGTAGCAACACAGCATGGTAGCAACACAACATGGTAGCAACACAACATGGTAGCAACACAACATGGCAGCAGCACAACATGGTAGCAGCACAAAACATGGTACAAACATTATTGGGCAAAGTCAACAGCACAAAGGGCAAGAAGGTAGTGATAAAAATACATCACAAGGAGCAGCCACAACTGTCAGTAAGAGTGCCCATGATTGAGTCTTTGAATGAAGAGATGGAGATAAAACTGTCAAGTTTGAGTGTTTTTTTGCAGCTTGTTCCTGTCGCTAGATGCAGCGAACTGAAAAGAGGAGTGACCCAGGGATGAGTGTGCTTTGGGGACCTTTAATAGAATGTGACTGGCAGAACTGGTGTTGTATGTGGAGGATGAGGGCTGCAGTAGGTATTTCCGATAGGTGGGAGTGAGGCTTAAGAGCAGGGGTGGGCAAATCCAGTCCTCGGGGGCCTGATTGTTGTCACAGTTTTGCCCCAGCCCCAGCGAACACAACAGACTCCAATAATCACCTAATCATGATCTTCAGTTTAGAATGCAATTTGATTAATCAGCTGTGTTTGCTAGGGATTGAGAAAAAGTGTTACAACAATCAGGCCCCCGAGGACTGGAGTTACCCACCCCTGCTTAAGATGGTTTTATAAATAAGCATCAACCAGTGGGTCTTGCAACGGGTATACAGAGATGACCAGTTTACAGAGGAGTATAGAGTGCAGTGATGTGTTCTATAAGGAGCATTGGTGGCAAATCTAATGGCCGAATAGTAAAGAACATCTAGCCTATAAATTATGTCTCCGTAATCTAGCATGGGTAGAATGGTCATCTGAATCAGTGTTAGTTTGGCAGCTGAGGTGAAAGAGGAGCGATTACAATAGAGAAAACCAAGTCTAGATTTAACCTTAGCCCGCAGCTAAGGTTAAACCACCTTCCTTACAGAGCCTGTAAGTAAGCATTTCACTGTAAGGTCTGCACCTGTTGTATTCGGCGCACGTGACAAATTAACTTTGATTTGATTGATATGTGCTGAGAAAAAGACAGTGTACGGTCTAGCCATACTCCCAAGTACTTGCATGAGGTGACTACCTCAAGCTCTAATCACACCGGTGGGGAGAGGGATATTCTTTGTACTAATCCACATTACCTTTGTTTTGGATGTGCTCAGATCAAGGGTAAGGGCAGTGTAAGCTTGTTGGACACTAAGAAAGCTTTGTTGTAGAGCGCTCCTTTAGCACCTCAGACTCAGTGACCTCATGCAGGGAGAAATTTTGTAGCGGGGCAGGGGAGAAAAAGGTTAGGGGCATTGGGCTAGGCCTGTTAGAAGGGGTGGGAGATGAGGAAATGTTGGACGGGCAAGCATGTATGGCTGAGTCAAATAGGAATCCTGACTTAATGAAGTGGTGATTAAAGAGCCCAGCCATGTGTTCCTAGTCAGTAACAACCACATCATCAACATTAAGGGTCATGGGCAGCTGTGAGGAGGAGGGTTTATTCTCCAGGTCTTTAACCGTTTTCCAGAACTTCTTGGGGTTAGACCCACAGAGAGAGAACTGCTCCATAAAGTAACTACCTTTGGCCTTCTGGATAGCCTAACTGCACGTATTTCTGAACGAGAGCCAATCAGCCTGAGTATGCGTGTGCCGAGCCTTTCTCCAACCTTAATTTTTGAGGTGGAGTAACTGCGATATCACGGTCGAACCAGGGGCTGAACCTGTTTTAATTCAAATTTTCTTTATGGGGGTGCGTGTGTTAACAATACCACTGAAAATATCAAAAACGAAGGTCCAAGCGTCTTCAACAGCAGGGATCAAGCTGATTCTATACCAATTTACAGAGGCCAGGACATGAATGAAGGCTTGCTCATTAAACATTTTTAGCAAGCGTCTATGACAAACCAGGACAGCCATTATGAACACAGGCTGTAAAATGGTGATCACTAAGGTCATTACAGAAAACACCAAACTGATACCTATCAGGATTATTTGTGAGGATGACATCAAGGAGAGTAGCCTTTTCTGGGTGTTTGGAGTCATACCTTGTGGGATTGGTAATAATCTGAGAAAAATTTAGGGAGTCCCATTGCTTTAGGACTTGGTCAGGTGGTTTAACTTCTTGAAACTCCCCATCCCGGATCCGGGATCGTGACTAAAGCCTCAGGCTCATTAGCATAACGCAACGTTAACGATTTCTGAAAATCGCAAATAAAATTAAAATAATGCGTCTGCTCTCATGCTTAGCCTTTCTTAACAACACTGTCATCTCAGATTTTCAAAATATGCTTTTGAACCATAGAAATTGACTAATTTGTCCAGGTATGCAAAGTTTTAGCAAGCATTTTGTGTAGCATTAGACCAACATTTTCACAAAAACCAGATAACCAAATAAATAAAATCATTTACCTTTGAAGAGCCTCTGATGTTTTCAATGAGGAGACTCTCAGTCACATACCAAATGCGCAGTGTTTCCTGAAAGCGTCTGTGTGTAGGAGAAATCGTTCCGTTTTCTACAACGTCTGGCTTTTTGAGAAAATGCAGTCACCTACAACGTAAAACTTTTTCCGGATTAACTACATAATATCGACCGAAACATGGCAAACGTTGTTTGAATCAGTCCTCAAGGTGTTTTTTCACATATCTCTTCATTGACATGCAGTTCGTGAAGTTTGCTTTACTCTCTGTATCGTATGGAAAAATACTGGCAGGTGACTTTTGCGCGTCTTCAGGACAGCAGGGACGTGGTAAATGTGGTCTGTTATGGTCAATCTTCCAATGATCTGCCTACAAATGACGTCACAATGCTGCAGACACCTTGGGGAAACGACAGAAAGGGCAGACTTAAACTCAGGTTCACAGCCATATAAGGAGACCATGGAAAACAGAGCCTCAAAAAATCCTTGTCATTTCCTGGATGCCATCTCATCTTGGTTTTGCCTGAAGCTCACGTTATAGGGCACGCACAGAGAAGATTTTTATTTCTGGACACGTCAGAGTGTTTTCTTTCTGGGTGCAATTATATGCATAGTCAGCATCTTTTTGTGACAAAATATCTTGAAAAAATTTTCATCCAAAATTGCTTTAGGCCCCCTAGATTTAAGAGGTTAAGCATGTCCCAGTGTAGGTCACCTAGCAGGACAAATTCAGACTTAAGTGTAAGGGGCCAGGAGAGAGTTTAGGGCAGTTAGGGTACAGGCTGGTGCTGATGGAGGATGATAGCACTCAGCAACAGTCAACAAAGAGCTATCTGAAAGTTTAAAGCTTAAAACCAAATCAAATTGCTTTTGGGACAGACTTGTTGGAGACAACCAGGCACTGAAGGTGTTCCTTGGTAAAGATTGCCCTTCTACCAACTTTGGAAGATCTGTCTTGCCGAAAAAGGTTATAACCAGAAAGGTTAACATCAGTGTTCAAAACACTCTTTCGTAACCACGTCCCAGTAAGACCAACACATCTGGATTGGAGCTGTGAACCCACACTTTCAATTTATCAATTTTAGGTAAAAAGCTTCTTGTGTTATTATGCAGAAAACACAGGATTTTATGAGCACAGAAATCAGTGAAGTAGATATCAGAGCACAAGTCAAAATTAGGGCTAGCAAAAGTAGATGGGCCAGGGTGTACAATCACATTTCCGGATATCATCAGCAGTAGGAACAAACATAGTCTGTCCCACGGTCGGGTAAACGAGCAAGTTCATAGTCAACAAAGCACGGAGAAGTCATGAGGAAAATATCACGAAGCATCGCTGGTTCTCTGTCTCCCTCTGTTCTCAATACAGCTTGGGCACTCTAAAGTGAATAGGCACATATAACCTGTTTAGATAAGACTTATATTACTATTGAATGCTCTCCGTCCTTGATAACATTGACCTCCTCCAGAGAAGCACATATAGATGGCATGACTACCCTGTGTAGTGTGTATGTAAGGTAGGGTTTAAAAATGAACCCAGTGACCTTCCAGGGTGAGCTCTGGTTTCCCTGGCCTGCTTTCACTCATATTTCACTGGGTAATGAGCACCACGGATGAGGAGGGGAAGGAGAATAGACTGGGAGGTTATTGGGTTGTGATAATAACAACTCAGCTCCTCGATCCAATGTCCTCATTGTCTTGCCTCTCTTTCCTCCTCTCTGCTCATCCTCAGCACCCTCATTTGGGATTCAAATGGTATCTTGGGTTTTTGGAATTAGACAGCGGTCACCCAAAGGTCCCCATTCTCTTCCAGCCTAAATGTAATTTGTATGTATTTTTGCGATGCCCAAAGATCTCAAAAGTGCCCCTTCTGTTTAATTATTTCACTTCACTTCAAATTGCTGTGACAACTAAGACAGCGGTAGGCTGGTGGGTGTCGGAGGCTGTTGAATTGTAATGTCACCTTCACATTTCAAGGGTTAGATCTGCTACGACAGACTGACCTGTTTGGGTTTTGTCTGCGGCTGCATCCTTCAGTTTAACATTTTCTTATGGACATCCCACTGGCCGCAAACTGTTTTAACGTATTTGTCAACGTATTGTGATGTGGAATCTACGTGGAAAAGAAATTGTTTTGAGGGTTGAAATTTAAGCCGCAGAATTATGTAATCATTGTAACCTATTTTCTATGTAGACAAACCTTGTGTCAATTGTTGAATTTCTACCTTTGAAACAACATCAGATCTTCAACGTTATATCCACTATCAGGAAGAAAAAAAACTATAGGCTGGGCAGCAGCTACTACTGGAGAGTTGATCTATCTACAGCTATTCATTTGGTCTTCCAACCAGGTTTTTAACCAAGCCCAGCTCTGCTTAACTTTGATATTTGACACTGACTACAACCAATGTGCTATTGTGTGAATGATTATTGAGAGATCTCTTAATTACTAAATATATTCACAGTTGCTATCGAAGTCATTCCAAATGGTAGATTTCACGTCGTAGAGCTAATTAAATGTAACCACACTTTAAAGTCGTGCAATTAATGATCCTTTTTATATAGCATTTGCAAAGTCATCAACAGCTATTGTTTCAATTCAGCTCAACTAAAAAGAGACAAGACAGATAGGCCTAAGGTTTCGAGCTTTGGTTGATTTGAAATGTAGTCTTCAAGTTAATCATTAATATGTCGGATTCACGTCTTCATCTCAACCAAAAATGCAAGTTAAAGAATAGGAATAAATCAAATCAAACGTTATATGAAGTGCATTTCAAGTTTGATCAGATTTACTCATATTCTTAACTTACATTTTTGGTTAAGATGGAGACATTCATATTTTTTTTGTTAGACAAACTGGATATTGAATTGTGTTTGGTCATCAACTCAACCAAATATAAACATTTGAAGGAGATGTATCTTCTGCTTGGATAGTTCCATCTGTGCAACTGACTTAGTCTGTGTCAATGGTGGGTGTAGCTGGTGCATGAAAGTCAGGCGCAGGAGAGCAAAGATGAATGGAGAAAGCACTTTACTTAGGCAATCATAATACAAAACGCGTCACAAAACAAATTCCCACAGAACAAGTGAGGCAGCAAAAGTACAAAACCCAAGTACAACGTTCCGGCTGCCATTAAGCACTGGTAAAATAAAACCCTGCGCAAACCAGTCGGAAGCGTGCCAAGCTTGACAATAAACAATACCCCACACAGACATGGAGGGAACAGGGTTAAATACACATGTTAATTAGTAGGTGATGTAAACCAGGTGTGCAGGAAGACAAGACAAAACAAATGGAAAATGAAAGGTGGATTGGCGATGGCTAGAAGACCGACTCGTGACAGTCTGGCTTTTATTCCAGTTTGTTGGATTTACGTCTCCATCTGCAGTGCCTCGCAAAAGTATTCACCCCCTTTGACATTTTTCCTATTTTGTTGTGTTACCACCTGTAATTTAAATTGATTTTTATTTGTATTTCATGTAATGGACATACACAAAATAGTCCAATTTGGTGATGTGAAATGAAAAAAACACTTGTTTCAAAAATAAATAAATAAATGAAAACAGAAAAGTGGTGCGTGCATATGTATTCACCCCCTTTGCTATGAAACCCCTAAATAAGATCTGGTGCAAACAATTACCTTCAGAAGTCACACAATTTTTTTTTTAAGTCCACCTGTGTGCAATATAAGTATCACACTGTTCTGAAAGGAAAGAAAAAGCATATGGTTCTTGAACACTTAAAAGAGACTGCCAAACAGATATGGTTTTTCTGCAAGAATTACTTTAAAAAATATATTTACACCACCATTCAAAAGTCTGGGATCACTTAGAAATGTCCTTGTTTTTGAAGAGTCCACTCCGGGATGCTGGCCTTCTAGGCAGAGTTCCTCTGTCCAGTGTCTGTGTTCTTTTGCCCATCTAAATATTTTCTTTTCATTGGCCAGTCTGAGATATGTCTTTTTCTTTGCAACTCTGCCAAGAAGGCCAGCATCCCGGAGTCGCCTCTTCATTGTTGACGTTGAGGCCGATGCTTGGCAGTTTAATGAAACTGCCACTCTAATGTACTTGTCCTCTTGCTCAGTTGTGCACTGGGGCCTCCCACTCCTCTTTCTATTCTGGTTAGAGCCAGTTTGCGCGGTTCTGTGAAGGGAGTAGGACACAGATTGTACGAGATCTTCCGTTTCTTGGCAATTTCTCACATGGAATAGCCTTTTCTCAGAACAAAAATAGACTGATGAGTTTCAGAAGAAAGTTCTTTGGTTCTGGCCATTTTGAGAATGTAATCAAACCCACAATTGTTGATGGTCCAGATTCCCAAATCGTCTAAAGAATGCCAGTTTTATTGCTTCTTTTATCAGGACAGTTCTCAGCTGTGCTAACATAATTGCAAAATAATTTTCTAATGATCAATTAGCCTTTTAAAATGATTAACTTGGATTAGCTAACTGAACGTGCCATTGGAAAATAGGAGTGATGGTTTCTGATGTCATGCCCTGACCTTAGAGAGCCTTTGTATGTCTCTATTTTGGTTTGGTCAGGGTGTGATTTTGGTGGGTATTCTATGTTCTGTTTTATATGTTTTGTGTTTTCTATGTTTTGGCCGGGTATGGTTCTCAATCAGGGACAGCTGTCAATTGTTGTCTCTAGTTGGGAATCATACTTAGGCAGCCTTTTTCCCTTTTGTTATGGTGGGAAGTTGTCTTTGTTAGTGGCACAATAGCCCTTGTAAGCTTCACGGCCTCTGTACGCCTATGTAGATATTCCATTAAAAATCAGCCGTTTCCAGCTACAATGGTCATTTACAACATTGATGATGTCTACAATGTATTTCTGATCAATTGAATGTTATTTTAACCTCTTACACTTATGGTGGCGCTATTTCATTTTTGGAAGAAAAACGTTCCCGTTTTAAACAAGATATTTTGTCACAAAAAGATGCTCGACTATGCATATAATTGCTACTGTTCGAAAGAAAACACAACGTGTCCACAAATACAAATATCTTCTCTGTGCGTGCCCTTTAACGTGAGCTTCAGGCAAAACCAAGATGACTTGGCATCCAGGAAATGACAAGGATTTTTGAGGCTCTGTCTTTCATGATCTCCTTATATGGCTGTGAACGCAAGAGGAATGAGTCTACCCTTTCTGTCGTTTCCCCAAGGTGTCTGCAGCATTGTGACGTATTTGTAGGCAGATCGTTGGAAGATTGACCATAAGAGACCACATTTACCACGTGTCCGCCCGGTGTCCTGCGCCGAAATTGGTGCGCAAAAGTCACCTGCCAGTATTTTTCCATGGGGCACAGAGAGAGAAGCAAGCTTCCACGAACTGCATGTCAATGAAGAGATATGTGAAAAAACACCTTGAGGATTGATTCCAAACAACGTTTGCCATGTTTCGGTCGATATTATGTAGTTAATCCGGAAAAAGTTTCACGTTGTAGGTGACTGCATTTTCGGTTCGTTAGCCAGGCGCAATGTAGAAAATGGAACGATTTCTCCTACACACAGACGCTTTCAGGAAACACTGCGCATTTGGTATGTGGCTGGGAGTCTCCTCATTGAAAACATCAGAAGCTCTTCAAAGGTAAATGATTTTATTTATTTGGTTATCTGGCTTTTGTGAAAATGTTGCGTGCTACATGCTACACAAAATGCTATGCTAGCTTTGCATACTCTTACACAAATTAGTCAATTTCTATGGTTCAAAAGCATATTTTGAAAATCTGAGATGACAGTGTTGTTAAGAAAAGGCTAAGCTTGAGAGCAAACGCATTATTTTAATTTTATTTGCGATTTTCAGAAATCGTTAACGTTGCGTTATGCTAATGAGCCTGAGGCTTAGTCACAATCCCGGATCCGGGATGGGGAGTTTCAAGACAACAACGTGCTTTTCTTTTAAAAACATGGACATTTCTAAGTGACCCCAAACTTTTGAACGGATATGTATATGTAAGGGCGAGTTGGCTTGGAGAGGCCTATGCTGCCACCTACTGTAGTACTAACAGAGGTGTAGGCATCCTTATGACTAAGAATACACCTTTTCCCTTATATCCCAACACATGGACCAAAAAGGCTGTTTTCTAATGTTGAAATGTACCTTACATGAAGAAACATACACAATTAGTTAGGGATGCACGATATATCGGTAAGTATATCGGACGGACAATATTAGCTTAAAATGCCAACATCGGCATCGGCCCGATGTCTAGTTTAACGCTGATGTCAAAGCTGACGTGCATACCAATATGATGTAATGGCGCCGTGAAAAAATACAGAGCTACACAGAAAAGCAGAAAAATACTAAGGGCACACTTCTAACAACATAACAAGTTCAAGTCGAGCAGTTATTTGAAAGAGTAAGAAATTTCAGCGAGACAACTCAAAGGCGAAATCAGTTAACGTCAAGATAATGGCTATGGGCGTCACTGCTTCACGACTGACATTTGGAACAGATGTCAGCCTCATGAGCATGCCGAGTCTGACAGCACAGTGTGTTGATGAGGATCTCGTACTGAGGAAAGCTGTATTACATGCTCAAGAATGTGCTGGTTCTCATACCACTACTGCCATTTCAATGGCATTTGAGAACATGTTTGAAACTTGGAAACATGAACACACTCCTAGCGCCATTCGAACTCAAGAAATAAGCAAATCATCTGCAGCAGACGTGATGTCGAAGCGCTCAACAAAACTGCCGAAGCAGACTGTGGGGTTGAAACTACTCGAGGCAGTGAACAAGCGATTCGGTGGCATTCTCTGAGCCTCTTTACTGTGTCGCCACCATGCTCGATGCTTGGTACAAGGACCGCTACTTCGATGCAGACAAGAAACAGTTTTCCTCAAATGTTAGACACAGGATGGAAACGGACACAGTGCCAGTGCGCACTGAGGAAGAGAGGCCATGGACAGACAGAGCTGAAACTTCACTGCTTGACATGTATGATGAAATCTCGGTTGAGACTAAACAAATGAGCAATGAAAAAGCACAGCAAGTAAGTGAAGGAAATAGGCTTTTGATCATGTTTTACTGGTAATGGGGACATACGTAGGGTGAGCCTAGGCAGGGATGATGTTAAGGATGTTTGTGTGCATCAGTACATTGTCTTTTGTATGTGTATGCTCTGCCCTCTTTGTCTGTGTCCGAACAACAATATGAATCACAACAGATAAAGGACAGAAGATTCTCACTTGGAGAGGATAACACTGGCAGTGCCACGAAGCAGGCAGAATTACACCTCCTGGGTCAGAGAGAGGAGCATGTCTAGAGATCAGGCTCAGGATATCTACAGGACACCTGAATATCTATGAATGACTTTCAGACCATCATGTCAGACCACTTTGAGGTAAGTGAACAAGGCAGATGATGATGAAATGGAGAAAGGACAAAGCATGATGATGAACCCGAGTGCAAATCAATGCATCAATCACACATCCTGTTCCTCCCATCATAGGCAATCTAAGAAGAGGGACTGTAAGTGATTCATTGTTAACACCATTGACAAAGCAGCAGCGGTTCTCCGGGTTGGGCTGGTCTGTGATTCACTGACACCTTACCCGGTCAGAGGAATAAGGCAACCTCACAGAGAGTTACACAAACTAAATGACTTTACTTCCAGAGCACATATGAGATGGACGTGGTTCTGTACAGAGAAAATATGTGAATGAATATACTAATAAACATAGCATGAGAAGGACTAATAGCACGAGAGCAATAATCACATTAACTGTGTAAGGAGATAGTGACAGAAGCAAAGGACTGTATAACACATCGCATCAGACTACTATTAACAACTAGCAATAGTAAGAACAAACAGTAAATGCACAACAACAACATCACTCACTTCTGCCAACGCATTCCATCCCCCTTGTCCACTTGGAGAGAGACTGAGGAGGCTCTGTCCTGGGCAGGCAGAAGGACTGTTGGGAGGTTGCTAGGAGGCAGCACACCTAAGTAACATATCGGTGGCCTAGTCACTGGGAGTTTGGGGAGGTCACTGGGAGATTGGGGAGACAGGTTATGATCCCCTAGGCTCTCTGGCGCCATGGAGGGATGGGTGGTGAGCTGCATGAAGTTATAAAACTCACAGGCAGGGAAACAGTTCCTGTCATCATTGAGTGTTTTCCCTATGTGTTATTCCCTCTTGATTGAATTCATGTTTTTGCAGACATATGGTTCTGTGCACAAGCGGGCAGGCACACACGTGGACTTCAACAAAATAATTGCACATACAAAGAGGTACCTGCTGTTTACTCAAATTTCACACAATCCTCCCCTTGTACTGTAAAATTTGCACACCCTTCCCCTCAGAATTAACTCAAAATTTCTCAAATAACAAAATGCGACCCTGTGTTTATAAATGTGGATATCGACTTTGCCACTTCAGCATGCTTTTGTGGCGTAGCCGATGCCCCGTAGGACTACGGGACCAGCTAACTCTCCATGACTGTTTCATTAGACCTACACTACGATCAGACAATGATCAGCTAGGCGGAAATCATATATATTTAAAATGTATATAACATATATGCAACACATTTTCCACTAACAGGTTTCTGTGCCAATGCACCACAACCAATAAGCAAAGCATACCGACATCGGGCGCTTCAACATCATGGTTTGCGTTTTCAACACCGCAATCTGCAAACTTTGGATGTTGGAATTCTATTGTGAATGAACGTGCTCAAGTAGTCTACAGGATACTTTTGAAGTAGTCTAATCAGAACAGAGAGTGACTGGTTGTGTTAATACCACACATAAAAGGTAATACATTTTAGAAGTTAAATTAAAAATATTTAGGCCAATTGTTAGGTTCTAGGTGAGCGAAGAATAGCGGCTCAGATTGGAGAGGAGGCAGAGAGTGTAACGGTTTTCTTGTGGTGAAGGAGAGGCGGACCAAAACGCAGCGTGGTTCTTATTCATGGTTCTTTAATACAGAGACTAAACATGAATAGACTAACAAAACAATAAATGTGAAAAACCAAAACAACCCTATCTGGTGCAAACACAGAGACAGGAACAATCACCCACAAACACACAGTGAAACCCAGGCTACCTAAGTATGATTCTCAATCAGAGACAACTAATGACACCTGCCTCTGATTGAGAACCATACTAGGCCGAAACATAGAAATACCCAAATCATAGAAAAAACAGACTGCCCACCCCAACTCACGCCCTGACCATAATAAATAATGACAAAACAAAGGAAATAAAGGTCAGAAGGTGACAGAGCATGTCAAGCTTTCCTGAATAACTGGGCCTGGAGCCTACAGTGTCTTCAGAAAGTATTCACACTCCTTGTCCTTTTCCACATTTTGTTGTGTTACAGCCTGAATTTAACATGTATTAAATGTAGATGTTTTGTCACTGGCTGACACAATAGCCCATAATGTCAAAGTGGAATTCTGTGTTACGAAATGTTCACGAATGAAGAAAAAATGATAAGCTGAAAAGTCTTGAGTCAATAAGTATTCAACCCCTGTGTTATGGGAAGCCTAAATAAATAAGTTTAGGAGTAAATTATAAGTCACATAATGAGTTGCATGGACAATAGTGTTTTACACAAATTCTGTTAAATTATCAATAAGTTTCCTCAGTCGAGCACTGAATTTCAAACACAGGTTCAACAACCAAAGACCAGGGAGGTTTTCTAATGCCTCGCAAAGGGCACCTATTGGTAAATGGGTAACAATAAAAAGCAGACCCTTGGATGATGTATCAATACACCCAGTCACTACAAAGATATAGGCAGTGATAGGAGAAAACTGACGATTGACAGAGTGAAAAGAAGGAAGATGTCACGACTCCCTCCGAAGGTGGCTCCCCTGTCTGTTCAGGCGGTGCTCAGCGGTCATCGTCGCCGGTCTACTAGCCGCCACTGATCCCTTTTTCCTTTTCTGTTAGTTTAGTCTTATTAGTTGCACCTGTTTGTGTCTCTTGATTTTTGGTCTATTTGAGCCTGTTAGGACGCTTAGGTTTGTGCGGGATTATTTGTGTTCTCTGTCGGTTGTGGATGTGTTTTCATCGTTCTCCGGATCGTTTGCCCTGTGTTTTGGCAAGTCAGTGTTTATGCTCCCTGTATTTGGCGTGACCGTTTTGTGCCGGAGAAATAAATCTACAAATCACTGAACACTCTGTTCTCTGCGCCTGACTCCTACCCACCACTCCTAGTAACCCGTGACAGAAGACTGTACAGAATAAAAATGTTCCTAAACATGCATCCTGTTTGCAACAAAGCACTAAAGTAATACTGCAACTTTTTGTCCGGAGTACAAAGTGTTATGTTTGGGGCAAATCCAATACAACACATTACTAAGTACCATACTCCATATTTTCAAGCATGGTGGTGGCTGCATCATAAGGTGGGTATGTTTGTAATGGTTAAGGAATGTTAAGATTTCAAGATAAAAAATAAACGGAATGGAGATAAGCACAGGCAAAATCCTACAGGATTTTTTTGGGGGGTGGGGGGGGTTTGCTTTCCACCAGACACTGGGAGATGAATTCACCTTTCAGCAGGACAATAAACTAAAACACAAGGCCAAATCTACACTGGAGTTGCTTAAATCTATGGCAATACCTGAAAATCGTTGCTTAGCAATGATCAAAACCAATTAGAAAGAGCTTGAAGAATTCTGAAAATAATAATCGGGAAATGTTGCACAATCCAGGTGTGGAAAGCTCTTAGAGACGACCACAGAAAAAAATCACAGCTGAAAAGCTGCCAAAGGTGATTCTACAAAGTATTGACACAGTTTCACTTTGTCATTATGGGGTATTTTGTTTTTAATCCATTTTTAATACAGGGTGTAACAACAAAATGTTGAATAATTCAAGGGGTATGAGTACTTTCTGAAGGCACCGTTTGTGGCCAAATTATTTTCGGGTGACTTGGGAAAATGGTGATCCGCAACAGACAGCACATCTCAGTATCAGAACTTAAAATACAGCCAGAATGGCCTGCTACTGTACCTGTTAAGAACTTATAAAATGTTGAGAGTACAGCCTAACCTAACAGCAGCCTCTGGTAAGATACGGGGCGGGGGCATATGCATATTTGTAAACAATAGCTGGTGCACGATATCTAAGGAAGTCTCAGGGTTTTATCTCATGATAAGCTGTAGACCACACTATCTACCGAGAGCGTTTTCATCTCTATTTTCGTTGCTGTCTCCATTCCACCACAGACTGAGGCTGGCACTAAAACCGCACTCAATTATCTGTATTCCGCCACAAGCAAACAGGAAAACGCTCATCCAGAGGCAGCGCTCCTAGTGGCCGGAGACTTTAATCAGTTTTACCTAATTACTATCAGCATGTTAAATATGCAACCAGAGAGAAAACAATTCTTGACCACCTTTACTCCACACATAGAGACGCGTACAAAGCTATACCTCGTCCTCCATTTGGAAAATCTGACCATAACTCTATCCTCCTGATTCCTGCTTACAAGCAAAAATTAAAGCAGGAAGCACCAGTGACTCAGTCTATAAAAAAGTGGTCAGATGAAGCAGATGCTAAACTACAAGACACTTTTGCTAGCACGGACTGGAATATGTTGCGGAATTCTTCCAATGGCATTGAGGAGTACACCACATCAGTCACTGGCTTTAACAATAAGTGCATTGAAGACGTTGTCCCCACAGTGACTGTACATACATACCCTAACCAGAAGCCATGGATTACAGGCAACATTCGCACTGAGCTAAAGGGTAGAGCTGCCGCTTGCAAGGAGCAGGACTCTAACCCGGAAGCTTATAAGAAATCCCGCTATGCCCTCAGACGAATCATCAAACAGGCAAAGCATCAATACAGGACTAAGATCGAATCGTACTTCACAGACTCCGATGCTCGTCGAATGTGGCAGGGCTTGCAAACTATTACAGAATACAAAGGGAAGCACAGCCGAGAGCTGCCCAGTGACATGAACCTACCAAACAAGCTAAATAATTTCTATGCTCGAGGTAAATAACACTGAAACATTCATGAGAGCATCAGCTGTTCTGTACGACTGTGTGATCACGCTTTCTGCAGCCGATGAGCCAGACGGATTACCAGGACGTGTACTCCGAGCATGCGCTGACCAACTGGCAAGTGTCTTCACTGACATTTTCAACCTCTACCTGAGTCTGTAATACCAGCATATTTCAAGTAGACCACTTTAGTCCCTGTGCCCAAGAACACCAAGGTAACCTGCCTAAATGACTACCGACCTGTAGCACTCATGTCTGTAGCCATGAAATGCTTTGAAAGGCTGGTCATGGCTCACATCAACACCATTTTCCCAGAAACCCTAGACCCACTCCAATTTGCATAACGCACCAACAAATCCATAGATAATGCAATCTCTATTGCACTCCACACTGCCCTTTCACACCTGGACAAAAGGAACACCTATGTGAGAACGCTATTCATTGACTACAGTTCAGTGTTCAACACCATAGTGCCCTCAAAGCTCATCACTAAGCTAATGACCCTGGGACTAAACACCTTCCTCTGCTTCTGGATCCTGGACTTCCTGACGGGTGTTACGCACGCCTCTATGAAGAGGGAACGCAACACCCTGCTACAACTAAACTCTCCGTGAAGTGAAAAAGGTATGGACTGTAGGTGCAAGAAAGAATGACAACAGGCAAAATGTGGTACCGTTTACCAGGACTTTATTCCTTCACACTGTAATATGGGGAAAAGGGGCTGGACGGAACCAAAGCAAAGAAAGTAAATCTCAAAGCCCCCCCTCTCCTATCTTACCTGCCTACCCACTACTTACCTAATTTAGCACCACCTGGTGCCCTAACCAAAATACAACGGGGTGGTCCGCCCAGGTCTTACCTAGTGTGCCTAGACAGCGAATATGCTACGGGTATATGTATGCCCGCGGGCCTCTTGCCTAAGCACTCCCTAGGTGCCTTCCCCTTCCCCCCTGGGAACAAATGAAACAGAATATTAAACAATTTCACAAACAAACTAAGAAACAAAGGACATCAAATAAGCTCTATCTGAGCAACAAACTCACAAAACTTACCAACTCTCAGCCCAGAAAAATCTCTAGCAAAATCTCTCTAGAAAAATCTCTGCAATGACCTCCCAGCAAAAATCTCTCTCCTGAACAGAACACTGGCATTTATATAGCTTCAGAATGAATGGGTAATTGGAGACAGCTGCGTCTTGACGAGGGGGTGGGGTCAGCTCTCCAATTAGCCATGGAGTCGACCAATCAGCTGCTTGAGGGATTTCAGGAAGCCATTTCCTAAAATAAACACATGCAAATACACAAACTACAACACATAAACTGGGGAACGTAACAACGGGCCACCCTCAGGTGGTAAGGGTAGGTAACAACACATCTCCCACGCTGATCCTCAACACGGGTCCCCTCAGGGGTGCGTACTTAGTCCCCTCCTGTACTCCCTGTTCACTCATGACTGCACGACCAGAAACGACTCCAACAGCATCATTAAGTTTGCTGATGACACAACAGTGGTAGACCTGATCACCAACAACGATGACACAGTCTACAGGGTGTTCAAAGACCTGACTGTGCGGTGCAAGGACAACAACCTCTCCCTCAACGTGATCAAGACAAAGCAGATGATTGTGGACTACAGGAAAAGGAGGCCCGAGCATGCCTCCATTATCATTGATGGGGCTGCAGTGGAGCAGGTTGAGATCTTCAAGTTCCTTGGTATCCACATCACAAACAAACTAACCTGGTCCAAGCACACCAAGACAGTCGTGAAGAGGGCACGACAAAACTTATTCCCCCTCAGGAGACTGAAAAGATTTGGCATGTGTCCTCAGATCCTCAAACGGTTCTACAGCTGCACCATTAAAACCAGTTAGAGATAGGGGGCAGTATTTCCACTTTGGATGAATTGCGTGCCCATAGTGAACTGCATCAAAATCTGTCCTAAATTGCTAATATATGCATATTATTATTAATATTGGATAGAAAACACTCTGAAGTTTCTAAAACCGTTTGAATTATGTCTGTGAGTATAACAGAACTCACAGGGCAGGCAATCTTCCAAACAAGTTTTGAAATCCTGAAAGTTGGGGCAACTTTGACGTCTTCGCCCCCTCCCTTCCCAACAAGTTATGGATCTGGAAACACTTCCTATGTCTTACACTAGATGTTCTCATTCAGTAGAAAGTGGAGCATTTGCTGTGAACTTTGACCTAATGGGAGGGGAAGTAGTCGGTGTCGCAAGAGAATGCCATTTTGTTGTGACGCATCTCTCTTTGAGTGCTACGGCTGTTCCAATCAGCCCCAGATGAAAACAAATGATCCGGTTGGAATGTTATTAGATATATATGATTATAACATCCTGAAGATTGATTCTGCATTTAGTTTGACCAGTTTCTTCAACCTGTAATATGTCTTTTGGAAGTTTTCATGCAAAGTTATCCTGGACCAGAAGTCATTTTTTGGGCATGTGAGCTGAAAGTGATAGCAAATGCTGCTTCTTGGACACGATAATTGAGCATTATGGAACAAAACGATTTATTGTTGTACTAGGACTCCTTGCACTACATTCTGATGAAAGATCATCAAAGGTAAGGGAATATTTATGTTGTAATTTTGTAGTTCTGTTGACTCCAACATGGCGGAGAAATATTGTTACGTCTGAGCGCCGTCTCAGATTATTGCAATGTTAGGCTTTTTCCGTAACGTTAAAAAAATGTGACACAGCGGTTGCATTAAGAACCAGTGTATTTTTAATTATATGTAGAACATGTATCTTTAGTCAAAGTTTATGATGAGTATTTCTGTTATCTGGTGTAGCTTTCTATAATTCCTCCGGATATTTTGGAGGATTTTCTGAACATGGCGTCAATGTAAACCGAGATTTATGGGTATAAAATGCATATTATCGAACAAAACATAAATGTACTGTGTAACATGTCATATGACTGTCATCTGATGAAGATTTCCAAGAGGTTAGTGATTGATTTTTTTTTAATCCTGCTTTTGTGATTTTATCTTTTGCTGGAAAAAATGGCTACGTTTTTTTCTTTGGTTTGGTGGTGGTCTAACATAAATATATGTTGTGTTTTCGCCGTAAAACATTTTAAAAATCTGACACGCTGGGTAGATGAACAAGGTGTTTATCTTTCACTTTAAGATCATCGTGACGGGTTGCATCACTGCCTGGTATGGCAACTGCTCGGCCTCCGACCGCAAAGGCACTACAGAGGGTAGTGTGTACAGCCCAGTACATCACTGGGGCCAAGCTTGCTGCCACCCAGGACCTCTATACCACGAGGTGTCAGAGGAAGGCCCTAAAAATTGTCAGAGATTCCAGCAACCCTAGTCATAGACTGTAGACTCTCTGCTACCGCACGGCAAGCTGAACCGGAGTGCCAAGTCTAGGTCCAAGAGGCCTCTAAACAGCTCCTACCCCCAAGCCATAAGACTCCTGAACAGCTAATCAAATGGCAACCCAGACTATTTGCATTGCCCCCCCCCCCCTCTACACACACACACTGCTGCTACTCTCTGTTATTATCTATGCATAGCCACGTTAATAACTCTACCTACAATACGTCAATTACCTTCACACCAGTGCCTCCCACACATTGACACATTGACTCTGTACCGGTACCCCCTGTATATAGCCGCGCTACACCTGTCGTATTCAGCGCATGTGACAAATGCAATTTGATTTGATTTTAAAAAATGCACAACTGTGCCCAATACACCCCCCCCCCCCAGTAACAAGTAGTTTTCCGTTTGCTTCACCCTTCCTTGTTGACCCGTTGTGATTGAACTTACATCTTTGAAGTCTTGAATCTCTGATGTAATCGTCATGGTGATGAGGGCAACGTGATTATTTTGTAATTTAGATTTGTTTCCCTCTTGCGAAGTGTTGTTGAGTGGGGAGCCGGATCTGGACCCCTGTGTGGTGTGTATGTGCGACCCGGCGTGTGAAGGCTCCCAGGCAGATGGTGCTTCTTAATGTACAATAAAACCACACACTAATTGAGAAAGAAGGAGTCAGAACATAAGTTTCAGTCAGGGAAAGTAACCAACAACAATGATGTGTGACTCACAGCCAATTTGGTGCAACTTTGGTGATTATTCCCACTAATTGAAAGTATCTTTTTGCGAAAGCAGAGAGAGGCGCAAGCAGGTGGTTATCGATGGGCGTGATGCATTGAGACCTTCCTCTCGGGTTGCTATTAAAGTGAGATCGCTTTACAGAGGAACGAGAGGAAGAGGGGAACAGAATGACCAAAGCTGATGTAGGTATGATGGGAGGCAGGGTGCGGAGCAATAGAGGTAACCCACTGGGTAAAAACTGGTTGAATCAATATTGTTTCCATGTCATTTCCCAACAAAACAATCTACGTGATGACGTTGAATCAACGTGGATAACTGACTGGATTTGCAAAAATTCATCAACGCGACAGGGTTCGAATCCTCGAGCTGACAAGGTAAACATCTGTCTTTCCGCCCCTGACCTGATCAAGGCAGCTAACCCACTGTTCCTAGGCTGTCATTGAAAATAAGAATTTGTTCTTAACTGACTTACCTATTCAAATAAAATAAAAAGGCAAGAGAATTTCACATTTAGACAGTCTACAATTGATTCACTGCTGTGTTTGATAAATACACTACAGTAAGTCATTTTGGTAACTATGGTAAGCATTAAGCACTATGGTTAGCAAGTCCTAACTCAAGCTAATGTTTCCTTTACTTTAGATAATGTGTCATAGAACCTCTTTACTCAAGTAATGGGTACTGCTGCAAATAGTGGTCTGAACAGGAATAATGCCCGATTGTCATCTTGGTCTCCCTAATTCCTTCCTCCAAGGGAACCCAGTATATAGTAAGAGACTGAGATACGGTTACACCCTAGATACGGTTACAAAATGTCTCTCTTTCTTTGTGTACCTTTTGCCCCAGATATCGTGCAGACTGTCATCTGCTTCTTGTTATGTTTTTCTTCCTCCCACCAGGTAGATATTAGCTCTCCTTTTGAAGTGTTCAAGTGGGGAATATCTGCGACTCCATGTGATTCAGATGGATGGAGATTGTCAGCCTTTATCGCTCCTGATAGAAACAGGACTGGATATCCACCCGGTTCTGGCGCCACCTGTGCAAAACAGAAATGGGAAGCAGGTAGGGGCAACTTCTGAAGAGGACGTGACAAAGTTCTCATGAATGTTAAAGTCTGGGGAACAGTGTTCTGCCTGTCTCCTCTTGTGCTGGTACCAATGACGCACACCTCAGTATGTATCTGCTAAGTGCATTTTAAACTGCAATCAAAGAGATTTGCTTATGATGTCTTGTGCATTCTATGGCTGTCTCTTTCTATCTCACTTTGCCTTTCTTTCTCTGTCCAGCAAAACACACACACACACACACACACACACACACACACACACACACACACACACACACACACACACACACACACACACACACACACACACACACACACACACACACACATACACACACAGGCTGTAGTCCCCACCTGCTTTAAGGAGACCACCATTGTCCCAGTGGCCAAGTAAAACTAGGTGACCGGCCCAAATTACTATCGTCCCATCGTGCTCACCTCGGTCATCATGAAGTTCTTTAAGAGGCTGTTATTGGCCCACATATTGGCCAGCATGTCAGGCAGACTGGACCCACTCCAATTTGCCTACCGCTCCAACAGATCCACGGAAGGTGACATTTCCATCGCTATTCACATGGCCGTAACACATCTGGACAAAAGGAACACATATGTGAGATTGCTGTTAATTTACTACAGTTTAGCATTCAAAACTATTGTTCCCTCTGAGCTCGATACTAAACTCAGAGCCCCGAGTCTGGACACCACCCTCTGCAACTGGATCCTGGACTTCCTGACAGGCTGCCCACAGGCTGTGAAGATTGGCAACAACAGCTCCTCCACAATGACTCTTTACACAGGGGCCACCAAGGGGTGTGTCCTCAGTCCTCAGACATGACTGTGTGGCTTTGCACCACACCAACTCCATCATCAAGGTTGTTGACGACACCACGGTTGTAGGCCTGATAACCAACAACGATGAGTCAGCCTATAGGGAGGAGGTAAATGAACTGGAATTATGGTGTCATGACAATAACCTCTCACTCAATGTCAGCAAAACAAAGGAGTTGTTGACTTAAGGAAGCAGAGGAGGAAATATGCACCGATCCACAGTTTTATGTTCCTCGGCATCCACATCACCAAGGACTTGTCATGTACCAACAACACTACCACTCTTGTCAAGAAAGCACAACAGTGTCTTTACTTCCTAATGCAGTTGAAGAAATTAAGCATGGCGCCCTGGATACTCTCCAAATACTACCACTGCACCATTGAGAGCGTCCTAACCCGTTTCATCATGGCCTAGTAAGGAATAGCTCCGTCCA
This sequence comes from Oncorhynchus masou masou, assembly GCF_036934945.1. Lineage (NCBI taxonomy): Eukaryota > Metazoa > Chordata > Actinopteri > Salmoniformes > Salmonidae > Oncorhynchus > Oncorhynchus masou. The sequence continues at coordinate 32,163 of NW_027016698.1, forward strand.
TGACCACAAGGCCCTCCAGCAGGTGGTGAAGATGGCCCAGTACATCAATGGGACTGTGCTTGCACCCATCCAGGACATCTACTCGAAACGGTGCCTGAGGAAGGCATGCATCAAGGACCTCACACACCTCAGCCAGGAGCTGTTCTCTCCCTTACTGTCGGGCAGACAGTATTGGAGCATGAGTTCTGATACCAACCGGCTCAGAGACAGTTTCTATCTACAAGACATCGTACTGCTGAACACATGAGCAGGCCTGACCACCTGCTCTGATTCTCTGAACCTGAGCACACAGTACAACTGCTCCTACCAGACTCTTATTATCCTGCTCAATGTATACACTTGCAATGTATACACTTTGTAATGCTATTGCTGGTTATTGTCAGAGAGCACGGGCAATCGTATGCTAGTCTTATCTCCATGCCATGCCTGAGGACTGACAGTAACTGACCAACAAAACCCCATCTCCATCCCCTACCTTAGCCCATCAAGGAATGTATTTACACTACATGGGTGGCCCGTGACCTGGATTATCCCCTTGTCAGCGTGAATGTATTTGTGTGTGTGTGTGTGTGTGTGTGTGTGTGTGTGTGCATGCGTATGTGTGTGTCTCACCTACACTGTGTAGGTCAGTCTGACCGTGCCGGCTGAGAGGACAGCCAGGCAGCTAGAAAAGCCAGTGATTCTCTGATATGTTCCTGGCTCAGATGGTCCTTGGGAATAGCTGGAGAGATTGCATCTCATTCACCACCTGTCCCCATATAACCCCCACATGCCAGATCAACAAAGCATCGTCTGTCTGTAATGCAAAAGTAAGGAGATGTCTCTCCCCATGCAAATCCTTTCACATTAAGTGTGACAAAGTGCATTAACTAAATAATAGAAATCATTAACAGAAATGCGTTACTGCAGTATCTGCCATGAGAGTGCGTGCTGGGTAATGGAGTTAAACAGCCTGCTTACAGCTAGAGCTTAAACAGATATGGGTTTTACTCAGCAATTACAGACAATAAGGACCTATTTTCCTCCTTTGCTATACAGTTTTACACCTGAGAGCTGTGCTAGTGCTGTGGAAGTTTATTATTCTGCTATTCAGTGTGCACTCAGACTCACCACTCTGTGTTTGCCTCATACCTCATCCTGATGCAGCAAGAGAGGGAGAAGTCTGCTCGGGGATAGGCCCCACTCACTCTGTCTCCAGTTAGCTTAGTCTGCAGGCACATAAAGGACCTTTATCTGGTAACTTATCTGCTTGCTCTTTCGCTATCTCTTCATCTGTCTGTCTGTCTGTCGGTCTCTGTCTCTTTCTTTCTCTTGCTCTCTCTCTCTCACTTATATACAGTCCATCTTTCTACCTCCACCCACCTCTGATCTTATCAACAGTGCCATTTAGACGTGGACACATTTAACGACTCCTCTTCAACTAGAAGTACACAAACTCAATTGAACAAGACAACATGGCTATTTGATCGATGGCTTTATAGCTTCCTTTCTATATGAGTTGTCCGCATGGTCAGGTGGCAACCTCTTCATATACACCAGTGTGGACAGAGGGCCATTGAGTTTAGTGTGGATGTCACATCCTGAGCCACTGCCCGCCCCTCTTTTCCTACAGTCCCTATTACTCCCCGAGGGCCCACCTCAAAATGTGCTGCCAGCTGTGTCTCCTACCTCCTGTGGCAGTGGTTGTGAGGGTGAATATGATAGCAGAGTCATGGACCAAAACCAGTTGATCTGAGTAGTCTTGTTGTAGTTCTTGTAAATATGACTTGTTTCCTCTGTGAAAGCACCGTGGGAGTAAATATTGCTCCCTGTCCTTCAGTGCTGACTTTCTCACTTCATCACCTAAAAGCACACACTATCTTTACCCAGATGAGACATACTGTAACGGACAGAGCCACGTACCATACAGGTATCACAGACTAGTTCGAATCGGCAAGTCCTCATCTTTCCCAGGGACGTGACCAAGGCAGACTGTCAGTAGCCATGTCCCTGATGTCCCCACTCAGAACACAACAGCATATTTTTTTACTTCATCAGGGCGCAATGTTCTCATCCATATGATGATTTGACGAGCTTTATTGATATTGTGCATCAGCATGGAAATATCTAGATAATAGAGTTTAAGGAATAGCACAACAGGGGAAATCAGCCAAAAAAATGTAAGTATTGTCATTAAATGAAAGACAATTGATTTGTTCCTTGAACATGTTTGGAGGAGATTGTATTCTGTTCATTTTTTAAAATGCTTTCTTTATTGTGATCTGTGTCCTTCTCTTTTCCACTCTCCCCTCATTATCATCAATATCGTATTTATGTCTCCCCAAGCCTCATTCTATTTTGATTTGCTTGTAATTTTCGTATCAGTTTGAAGTATGCATGTATTTGTTAAATGACACATTGAAAATAGCTGTCAGGGTAAATCATGGAAGAGGTTTCAAGGCTAAACACACACACACACACACACACACACACACACACACACACACACACACACACACACACACACACACACACACACACACACACACACACACACACACACACACACACACACACACACACACACACACATCTCCAAGCCTCTCCTCTCCTATCCCCCTGTATCAACATGAGGTATGGGGAGACAGAGAGCGTGGGGGGGGCTTTTGAAGGACTGAAGCAGAGAATAATAACTTCCACAACACTAGCCCAGGCCTCAGCTCTAAAACTGATGAGCCAGGTGGAAGAATGTTTCATAATTGCTGAGTAAAGCCCAGAATATTTGTCTACATTCTGGATGTATGCAGGCTGTTTAACTCCAATTCTCCTCTCCTGCATAACCTCTACACTGGCAGATACTGCAGTTATGTGTTGTATTAATAATTCATGTAGTATGTAGTTTCTGCACTTTGTCACACTTGTTGTCAATTTAAGTTTTACATGGGGAGAGACATCTCTCTACATTTGTGTACCACACTGCTGATGCTTTGTTGGTGTGGCATATGGGGGGTTACATGGGGACAGGTGGTAAATGAGATTCAATCTCTCCAGCTATTCACGAGGATCATCTGAGCTAGGAACACGTCAGAGAATCACTGGCCTTTCTAGCTGCCAATCCTGTCAGCTGGGCTGGCACAGTCAGATTGACCGTATTTACCATGTAATGGGGGTGATGCACACACACACACACACACACACACACACACACACACACACACACACACACACACACACACACACACACACACACACACACACACACACACACACACACACACACACACTTGTTTTGAACAGGAACATTGCACTGACTGTTTTGATGATGCTTGAGTTCATGATGTCATGCTTTAGTGAGCTGTTTGATAAAGTTTAACTAAAGTTGGAAATTGTGTGTGTGTGCGCATGTGCACGCGTGTACTCAGACAAGTCTGCCACCTTGTCTCTGACTTATGCTTGGAGTTTTCATACCTTTCAGTGTGAGTGTTTGAGTACTTTGGTCAGGGCCGTTACTGTTGCCACAGAGGTGTTTGTTGTAATCATTGTGATGCCTCTCACGTTTCAAATAAGAAAGGCACTTCCACAGCTCCCATGTGTTAACATTTAGCCCAAGGATAGATTCCTCCGTGAGGGAACTGTTTAACTACTGTCCTCCAATTCCATGCTTATACATTCTTTTTATCATTCAGCTTTTGCACTGCAAATAATAAATCCAATATTCTGGTTGTTTTATCTGGTTTTGCTTCTATTCAGAAAAAAATAACACATACTTCTAGATAGATCATGGTCATTTACATTTAAGTGACAAGAAAATACCTTTATAATGCATTCGGAAAGTACAGTATTTCGACTCCACTTTTTCCGCATTTTGTTACGTCACAGCCTTATTCTAAAATGTATTCAATTATTTTTTCCCCTCGTCCATCTACACACAATACCCATAATGACAAAGTGAAAAGCGAAGTTGAGACATTTTTGCAGATTTATTAAAAATAAAAAAAAACGTACATTTTTTTATTTATTTCACCTTAATTTAACTAGGCAAGTCGGTTAAGAACAAATTCTTATTTTCAATGACGGCCTAGGAACTTTGGGTTAACTGCCTGTTCAGGGGCAGAACGACAGATTTGTACCTTGTCAGCTCGGGGGTTTGAACTTGCAACCTTCCGGTTACTAGTCCAACATTCTAAAATATCTTATTTACATACACTACCGGTCAAAAGTTTTATAACACCTACTCATTCAAGGGTTTTTCTATATGTTCTACATTGTGGCGGCAGGGTAGCCTAGTGGTTAGAGCGTTGGACTAGTAACCGAAAGGTTGCAAGTTCGAATCCCCGAGCTGACAAGGTACAAATCTGTCGTTCTGCCCCTGAACAGGCAGTTAACCCACTGTTCCTAGGCCGTCATTGAAAATAAGAATTTGTTCTTAACTGACTTGCCTAGTAAAATAAAGGTACAAAATACATTTTATATTTTGGATTCTTCAAATAGCCACCCTTTGCCTTGATGACATCTTTGCACATGCTTGGCATTCTCTCAACCAGCTTCACCTGGAATATTTGAAGGAGTTCCCACATATGCTGAGCACTTGTTTGCTGCTTTTCCTTCACTCTGCGGTCCAACTCAATACAGAGTGTACACTATTTAATGCTAACTCAAAAATTGAACTGTGTATTCAACAAGAATGTTACGTGGTAAAAGTAACATACAAAAATATACAGCATGACCAGTGTAGTGCAGTTCAGTGTGTTTGAGTGTCTCCGGTGCAGTAAAGTGCAGAGAACTTTAGCTACAGATTTTTACACCAGATAATGTGATTTTGTGACTTCTATTTGTGACCTCTATTTTTAATCATAGAAATCTGAAGTTGTTTAGGTACAGTGCCTTCCGAAAATATTCTGCCCCATTGAACTTTGCGACCTTTTGCCACATTTCAGGCTTCAAACATAAAGATATAAAATTTTATTTTTTTGTGAAGAATCAACAACAAGTGGGACACAATCATGAAGTGGAATGACATTTATTGGATATTTCAAACTTTTTTAACAAATCAAAAACTGAAAAATTGGGCGTGCAAAATTATTCAGCCCCCTTAAGTTAATACTTTGTAGCGTCACCTTTTGCTGCGATTACAGCTGTAAGTCGCTTGGGGTATATCTCTATCAGTTTTGCACATCGAGAGACTGAATTTTTTTCCCATTCCTCCTTGCAAAACAGCTCGAGCTCAGTGAGGTTGGATGGAGAGCATTTGTGAACAGCAGTTTTCAGTTCTTTCCACAGATTCTCGATTGGATTCAGGTCTGGACATTGACTTGGCCATTCTAACACCTGGATATGTTAATTTTGGAACCATTCCATTGTAGATTTTGCTTTATGTTTTGGATCATTGTCTTGTTGGAAGACAAATCTCCGTCCCAGTCTCAGGTCTTTTGCAGACTCCATCAGGTTTTCTTCCAGAATGGTCCTGTATTTGGCTCCATCCATCTTCCCATCAATTTGAACCATCTTCCCTGTCCCTGCTGAAGAAAAGCAGGCCCAAACCATGATGCTGCCACCACAATGTTTGACAGTGGAGATGGTGTGTTCAGGGTGATGAGCTGTGTTGCTTTTACGCCAAACATAACGTTTTGCATTGTTGCCAAAAAGTTCAATTTTGGTATCATCTGACCAGAGCACCTTCTTCCACATGTTTGGTGAGTCTCCCAGGTGGCTTGTGGCAAACTTTAAATTACACTTTTTATGGATATCTTTAAGAAATGTCTTTCTTCTTGCCACTCTTCCATAAAGGCCAAATTTGTGCAATATACGACTGATTGTTGTCCTATGGACAGAGTCTCCCACCTCAGCTGTAGATCTCTGCAGTTCATCCAGAGTGATCATGGGCCTCTTGGCTGCATCTCTGATCAGTCTTCTCCTTGTATGAGCTGAAAGTTTAGAGGGACGGCCATGTCTTGGTAGATTTGCAGTGGTCTGATACTCCTTCCATTTCAATATTATCGCTTGCACAGTGCTCCTTGGGATGTTTAAAGCTTGGGAAATCTTTTTGTATCCAAATCCGGCTTTAAACTTCTTCACAACAGTATCTCGGACCTGCCTGGTGTGTTCCTTGTTCTTCATGATGCTCTCTGCGCTTTTAACGGACCTCTGAGACTATCACAGTGCAGGTGCATTTATACGGAGACTTGATTACACACAGGTGGATTGTATTTATCATCATTAGTCATTTAGGTCAACATCGGATCATTCAGAGATCCTCACTGAACTTCTGGAGAGAGTTTGCAGCACTGAAAGTAAAGGGGCTGAATAATTTTGCACGCCCAATTTTTTCAGTTTTTGATTTGTTAAAAATGTTTGAAATATCCAATAAATGTTGTTCCACTTCATGATTGTGTCCCACTTGTTGTTGATTCTTCACAAAAAAATACAGTTTTATATCTTTATGTTTGAAGCCTGAAATGTGGAAAAAGGTCGCAAAGTTCAAGGGGGCCGAATACTTTCGCAAGGCACTGTAGTTAGCTACCTACCTACCTACCTACCTAGCTACCTAAAAATAGTAAATTTCCCCCACTTTGTTAGTATGTATGTTAGTATGTTAGCCAGTAATACACAATATGGGTTTCAGTAGATAAACTAAAGTTAGCTAGCTAGCTTGGTGGCTTGCAGGAAAAAAAACTTATGTAGCTAGCCAACCTATTATCATCTGCCCTCTTGGTCCTGGAATCAGCTGTAGCTGAGCTTCAAGCTAAATCCAACTATTTGTTTCAAATCCTCTTCACTTTATTCTGGTTGAAACATGTATGGTTGAATGTCAACATTTAGCTAATAGAACATAAAAAAAATGCTCCATTATCGAATTCGTGTTGATTAAAGAAATTACTTGAAGCCTTTGCGGCCTTGTCAGTTCTTTCAGTTTTGCCCAAACAATTATTGTATTACTGTCCGCCTCCCTTTCAAAACAGCCTGTCTTAGGGGAGGGACAGCGCCAGAGCACGAAGCACCGCTCCACACGAGTTGTAGTCTTTCAGAGACTGGAAAAAAATGTGTCAGCTTGTATTTTTAGCAATCAATCCGCCGATAGGAACATCGCTGAAAGACGTCCAATGGTTCTATCGAACTAGGACAGCCATATCTACACAAACAAAAACTAATCATGCAATCAGTATAACATATAGCCTTCTCAAAATGCCACAACACAGGACTACATTTATATTCATGATGAACATGATGAAAACCAGACTAGATTCCCCCTGGGTGAAATTCCCCTTTCAACACTCTTAAAAACAACGTTGAAAAGGGGATGTTAGCTAACTTTGCTAGGTAAGCCTACTTTGGTTGGAAATAGAAGTACATTACTTATCCAACTGTTTTAAGTTTCTACTGGTAGCTACTAGCTTGCAATGTAAAGTTCACAAGCCAACAGTACATCAGCCCTTCTGCTGTTTGACAGGCAGAGCCCACAAAGGATGGGAAATTAACCTGAACCACTTCTATATCACTCAAATATCCAATTAATGGTGGTCAATATTGAGCGATATCGCGAGACTACCCCCACTTGAATCAGGGGTCTGGCAGAATGCCATTAGTTTAGTCACGCGCAAGGTCGTGAGAGAGCGAGCTGCGTTCCCTTTCATTTCTAAAGACAGAGGAATTGTCCGGTTTATGAGATTTATGATAAAAACATCCTGAAGATTAATGATATACATCGTTTGACATGTTTCTACAAACTGTAATGGAACTGTTTTGACTTTTTGTCTGGACTTAGTGCTCGCGCATTGTGAATTTGGATTTGTGAACTAAATGCGCAAACAAATAGGTGGGATTTGGACATAAATGATGGACTTTATCAAATAAAACAAACATTTATTGTGGAACTGGGATTCCCGGGAGTGCATTCCGATGAAGATCATCAAAGGTAAGTTAATATTTATAATGCTATTTCTGAGTTTTGTGACACCTCTCTTTGGTTGGAAAATGGCTGTATGTTTTTCTATGGCTTGGCGCTGACCTAACATAATTGCACGGTGTGCTTTTATCGTAAAACATTTTTGAAATCTGACACAGTGGTTGTATTAAGGAGACGTTTCTTTAATTGTGTGTTTAACACTTGTATCTTTTATCAATGTTTATGATGAGTATTTCTGTAATTTGATGTGGCTCTCTGCACTTTCACCGGATGTTTATTTGAGACAATGCATTTCTGAACATAACACACCAATTGCAAATGAGGATTTTGGACATAAAGAGGAACTTTATCGAACAAAACACGCATTTATTGTCTATGGAGTCCTGGGAGTGCCATCCGGTGAAGATCATTAAAGGTTAGTGATTAATTTTAACGCTATTTCTGTCTTTTGCGACACCTCTCCTTCTTTGGAAAATGGCTGTATGTTTTTTTTGTGGCTAGGCGATGACCTAACATAATCGCAAGGTGTGCTTTTGCCGTAAAGCCTTTTTGAAATCAGAAACTGTGGCTGGATTAACAATATGTTTATCTTTAAAATGGTGTATAATACTTGTATGTTTGAGGAATTTTAATGACGAGATTCCTCCCGCTGCGACCACCCGACCACGCACTGCACTCGTACTCCTGCTGCTGCACATCCAGAAGCTACCGGTGCTGAGTGTGGTAAGAGTATTGGAACTCTTAGCACAGGCTACTTTTTGAGTTGTACATCATCTCTCAAGGTCAGGGACAGGAAAGGCTTCAATTAAACTGTTTTTAAGTTTGTTCTGTTTCTAACATCTGCAGTGTAGGCAAACTCCAATCACAGGTAAAGACTAGTTGAAAGACAGCAACTCCTTTTGGGCTGATATGTGACACACTAGCACTTGGGGAGGGGTCCCAGAACCATCCCGGTAAGAGGGGAAGATGCTGGAGGAAAAGGCAACCTCACAGTCATACACAAGGAAACGTTATTGACACACACATGGATGAAATGTACATCGAAAGGTAGTGGATCTGTAACACGAGAAAACAGAGACAATGAATATACAAATACCAAATGAATACACTAGGTCAAGAATACACAGATACAGAAACTTACAGAATAGAGCAATAATACATGGTAAAGGACTGTATAGAAATATAAGCTGATATGCTGCTGAACATTTGGCATTGGAGAGTTTACAGTCTAGCCAGACACCTAGCTACTTTTGTCCACATATTCTAATATACACAAATACACAACTCACTTTATATACTCACACCACGTGTTCAGAGATATAAATTAGTCAATTTGTTGTTGTGCAGGACAGATGACGACTAAAAGTGTCTGACCTGGAGAGTCAGAAAGATGGACAGATGTCCGGTACCTTTTGAGAAATGTCCCCTAGCAACTGCCCTGTCAACCAATCAGTGACAAGGGTCCCGGTGTGAAAGGACAGTTTATGACGTTATGACCCCTAGACTAGCCTGGCCTAGGCTCCAGTGGGGGAGGGGTCCCAAGTCTCTGAATGTCCTTGAGTGGCCCAGCTAGAGCCCAGACTCTAGCTGGGCCTGTGGCTGAGTATGTGATGAAAGAAATTAAAGCTCAAATAAATCATTATCTCTACTATCATTCTGCTCACTATCCAACCTGACAGAGCTTGACAGGATCTGCAGAGAAAAATGGGAGAAACCCCAAATACAGGTGTGCCAAGCTGTAGTGTCATACCTAAGAAGACTCAAGGCTGTAATCGCTGCAAAAAGTGCTTCAACAAAGTACTGCGTAAAGGGTCTGAATACTTACGTAAATGTGATATTTCATTAGTTTTTTGCTTTGTCATTATGGGATACTGTTTGTAGATTGATGATGAAAATGTTTTATTTCATACATTTTAGAATAAGTCTGTAACTTAACAAAAATGTGGAAGAAGTGAAGGGGTCTGGATGTTTTTTCTAAATGCACTGTATATGTTGAAATGTGGCTACATGAGGAGTAGAGAATAATGAATATATGGAATTTGGGTTCAAGTCCTACTCGAGTCTCCTTTTTACCTCATTGGTCCAGAAATTACGTGACACAAGTGGGGGGGTGGATGTATCCTCTTTTGTTCGCTTTCGCTCCTCTATTGTTCCTCAAGCAAGGGGAGACGCCGATGACATCATATCAGACCAACTCCTTGAATGCCCTACTTGTTGACGTTTGCAGGTGTGTCTAAAAAAAAAAACAGTATTTTGTCCCAAAACCTACCGTATATATGTATACTTTACTGTATTTGTACTTGCGATATCGCTGGAGGACATCTTTCAATATTTTGGGGGGTGTGTTATACATGGAACGACCGGGGGACCTCGAGGATAGGTTTGAGAACCACATGCCTAATGAGTCTACAGCCATCTCATGGATATGATGGTCAGACAGTAATCCCTGATGCCCTTCTTATCAGTAATTCTCACTGCAGTAAATAGACATGGATCAACTTCTCTGTAATCGTACCCAGGGTTGCTAGACCCGTTTGGTTCTGGTTCTAGTATGGATGGGCTGGATAGCTGATGGGCCTCATAGATCCCATGAATACTGGCTGGGGTTGTGCTGACAAGAAATTTGCTCATGGTTATTTTTAAACCTCAGGCTTTGCGACAGTGAGGTGATCGTTGGTAGAGCTGTGTCTAATTAATCCACTGTGGTGAGAGTGCAATGCCCCAGGGCAACGCTATAGGAGAGATGCTGTAACACCCACATATGCACGCACACCCTAACACACCCCTGGGCCAAATTTGATTTGATTTGCTATAGGAGAGAGAGTTTCACACAAATACACATATGTTTGCACATACACACACACTATTCACCCTTACCTCCCCAATTATCACTCCTCAATCCACACCTGTCCAAAGAATGAGCAATTAACCAACTGCATGTTCCTCAGACTTGGTCTGGCACTATCATTCTTACACACACACAAGCGCACGCACACACACACACACACACACACACACACACACACACACACAGTGTTCTCTTATTTTGGCGAAGGACACTCCAGACATCTCATGGATGTTGGCACACATTCACACCCATCCCCAGCAAACGTTGTGTTAAATGCCACGGTGGCAGTGCTATGGGTCTGATTTTGACCCTCATTAAACTGTTCCTGTCCGAGCTGTGTTTGTTATGTCACGGAAAGGGCAGGTGTTTCTAATGTTTTGTGCACTCAGTGTATATGCTAATCATTTCATCTGATGATGGAATCTGTGTTGAGCATAGGTAGAGCAGTGCATAAGGTATGCTCATCCAAGGTGCAACATTCCTCTGCCTTCCTGAATACCACCAGAGAGAAAGAGATGAATTGAGAGGTTCCTGATCGAACCCACACGCCACACAATAGTCACGAGTTGGCTTTCTCTAGCCTCGCCTTGGGGTGGTAAATTTGTCACCTGCTCTCTGATTGAAGGGGTGCCAGTTGAAGGGGTGGTTGTTGAAGTAGGTGTGTTTTTAGGCTAGGTGTTTAGGCTCAGGGTTTTTTTCTCAATTCATACTTCTTTGGTTCCTCACATCCTCCCTCCTCACCTCGATGTCTGTGAAATCTAATTAGCATGATACAAAAATCATCCTAAAAACCTGTCAGTTTAAGCTAGAGATTTTTTTGCATTAGATGAGTCTCAATCCACCGCATCCGGCGATGTCGCACTTGTGCATCTGCGATGAAAGGTGACAGTGCTAGAGCGGTGTTTGTCAGACCATGAGACATTCTGAAAATTGGTCTTCTCACAAAATCGTCCGAACAGTTTGGCTTACAAACTATTGTAACCCCTCTTTGGGGTGGCTACTTTTGACCAAATATATATTTTGATATGGTTACTACAGTACAAGATTTCATGTGTTATTTCATAGTTTTGTTGTCTTCACTATTATTCTACAATGTAGAAAATAGTAAAAATAAAGAAAAACCCTGGAATGAGTTGGTGTCCAAACTTTGGACTGTAAATGTAAAAAAAAAAAAACACATAATAATAATAATACAAGCCTCCGACCCCAAGGCACTACAGAGGGTAGTGCGTACGGCCTACTACATCACTGGGGCCAAGCTTCCTGCCATCCAGGAGCCCTATACCAGGCGGTGTCAGAGGAAGGCCCTAAAAATTGCCAAAGACTCCAGCTACCCTAGTCATAGACTGTTCACTCTACTACTGTAAGGCAAGCAGTACCTGAGCACCAAGTCTAGGCCCAAGAGGCTTCTTAACAGCTTCTACCCCCAAGCCATAAGACTCCTGAACAGCTAAACAAATGGCTACCCAGACTATTTGCATTGTCCACCCCTCCCCATTTTTACGCTGCTGCTACTGATGGTTTATTATCCATGTATAGTCACTTCACCTCTACCTACAGTACATGTACATGAGCACTTGTTGGCTGCTTTTCCTTCGCTATGCGGTCCAACTCAGCCAAAACCATCTCAATTGGCTTGAGGTCGGGTGATTGTGGAGGCCAGGTCATCTGTTGCAGCATTCGATCACTCTCCTTTTTGGTCAAGTAGCCCTTACACAGACTGGAGGTGTGTTTGGTCATTGTCCTATTGAGAAATAAATTATAGTCCCACTAAGTGATAACTTGATGGGATGGTGTATCGCTGCAGAATGCTGTGGTAGCTATGCTGGTTAAGTGTGCCTTGAATTATAAATGAATCACTGACAGTGTCACTAGTAAAGCACCCCCTCACCACCTCCTTCATGCTTCAAGGTGGGAATCATACATGCAGAGATCATCCGTTCACCTACTCTGCGTCTCACAAAGACTGTTGGAATCAAAAATCTCTAATTTGGGATCATCAAACAAAAGGACAGATTTCTACCGGTCCAATGTCAATTGCTCATTCTTCTTGGCCCAAGCAAGTCTCTTCTTCTTATTGGTGTCCTTTAGTTGTGGTTTCTTTGTATCAATTTGACCATGAAGGCCTGATTCACACAGTCTCCTCTGAACAGTTGATATTGAGATGTGTCTGTTACTTGAACTCTGAAGCATTTATTTGGGCTGCAATTTCTGAGGCTGGCAACTCAAATTAACATATCCTCTGCAGCAGAGGCAACTCTAGGTCTTGCGTCTTTTGTGGCAGTCCATTTCATCATTGCACTTGATGGTTTTTACAATTGGACTTGAAGAAACTTCTTGAAATTCCCCACATTGACTGACCTTAATGTCTTAAAGTAATGATGGACTGTCATTTGTCTTTGCTTATTTGAGCTCTTCTTGCCATAATATGGACTTGGTCTTTTACTAAATAGGGCTATCTTCTGTAAACCACACCTACCTTGTCACAACACAACTGATTGTCTCAAACACATTAAGAAGGAAAGAAATTTCACAAATTAACAAGGCACAACTATAAGTGAAATGCATTCCAGGTGACTACCTCATGAAGCTGGTTTAGAGAATGCCAAGAGTGTGCTAAGCTGTCATCAATGTGGCTACTTTGAAGAATCTAAAATCTAAAATATATTTGATTGTTTAACCTGTTGCGTCGCGCAATCCCGGATCCGGGATTCTATTTATAGCTTCAAGCTCATTAGCATAACGCAACGTTAACTATTCATGAAAATCGCAAATGAAATTAAATAAATATATTTGCTCTCAAGCTTAGACTTTTGTTAACAACACTGTCATCTCAGATTTTCAAAATATGCTTTTCAACCATAGCTAAACAAGCATTTGTGTAAGAGTATTGATTGCTAACATAGCTATAAGCCTAGAATTCAGCCAGCAACATTTTCACAAAAACAAGAAAATAATTCAAATAAAATCATTTACCTTTGAAGAACTTCAGATGTTTTCAATGAGGAGACTCTCAGTTAGATAGCAAATGTTCAGTTTTTCAAAAAATATTATTTGTGTAGGACAAATTGCTCCGTTTTGTTCACGTTTGGCTATGAAAAAAACCTGTATACAGTTATAGCCTCAAGCTCATTAGCATAATGTAACATTAACGATTTCTGAAAATTTCTGAAAATAATGCGCCTGCTCTAAAGCTTAGCCTTTTCTTAACAACACTGTCATCTCAGATTTTCAAAATATGCTTTTGAACCATCGCTATTCACTAATTTGTGTAAGAGTATGCTAAGCTAGCTTAGCATTTTGAGTAGCATTTAGCATGCAACATTTTCACAAAAACCAGATAACCAAATAAATAAAATCACTTACCTTTGAAGAGCTTCGGATGTTTTCAATGAGGAGACTCTCAGTTACATAGCAAATGTTCAGTTTTTCCAGAAAGCATCTTTGTGTAGGAGAAATCGCTCCGTTTTGTACATCACATTTGGCTACCCAAACGAACCGAAAATTCAGTCACCAACAACGTCAAACTTTTTCCGAATTAACTCCATAATATCGACCGAAACATGGCAAACGTTGTTTGGAATTAATCCTCAAGGTGTTTTTTCACATATCTCTTCATTGATATATCGTTCGTGGAAGCCTGCTTTCTTCTCTGAATTCCATGGAAAAATACTTGCAGCTGAGGTTTGCGCACCAATTTCGGCGCAGGACACCGGGCGGACACCTGGTAAATGTGGTCTCTTATGGTCAATCTTCCAATGATATGCCTACAAATACGTCACAATGCTGCAGACACCTTGGAGAAACGACAGAAAGGGCAGACTCATTCCTCTCGCATTCACAGCCATATAAGGAGACAATGGAAAACGGAGCCTCAAAAATCCTGCTCATTTCCTGGATGCCGTTTCATCTTGGTTTTGCCTGTAGCTCACGTTCTAGGGCACGCACAGAAAATATCTTTGCAGTTCTGGAAAGGTCAGAGTGTTTTCTTTCCAAAGCTACCAATTATATGCATAGTCGAGCATCTTTTTGTGACAAAATATTGCGCTTAAAACGGGAACGTCTTTTAATCCAAAAATGATATAGCGCACCTAGAGTTTCAAGAGGTTAACACTTTTTTGGTTACTACATGATTCCATAAGTGTTCTATCATAGTTTTGATATCTTCACTATTATTCTACAATGTAGAAAATTGTAGAGATAAAGACAAACCCTTGAATGAGTTGGTGTGTCTAAACCTTTGATTGGTACTGTACTGTTCCATGTAGAGAATCTGTTATTCAATGCGTTTTTGTGGGCTAATAGCAATAAGGCCACATACACATTCTCATACAATCATTGTTTTATGTATTTTTTTGTGCTTCAAGGTGTCTTAAAATTATAAAGCAAATAGCTAAACAATCCTTGATATGACCTTCTTAAAACAATTCCATATGCTTAGTAGAACTTAGTAGTGCCTTACACACTAATGCAATATTTTTTATAAAAACCAACATGCTAAATTGCTTCAATCTTACCTTTTCAAAATAGTGCAGCCTCCTTGATGCTCTGTGGAACTTCCTGAGTAATCGATCATTCCATTTTCCCCAAAATCTTCTTGTAAGATCCCCCTCAAATGCCATTTGGTTTAGTTGAGATTTCTTCGGGTTTAGCATGCTTCTTCTGTGTTCACTGATGCATTTTTCAAAGTGGATGCCCCAAAAATCAGCCCATGTTTCAGTGCATAAAAGCATGGTGGGCATAGCACAGAGAAAACAAATCATTGCAGGATATCAAGTGGGGTCATATTAAGTCTGTAAAAAACTGCTGAGTTACACTAAACTCAGCTTCCCACAAATCTGTTTTGCTTATATCTAGAAGTGGTTTCACCTTATTTCACATCTAGAAAGTCATTGCTCCTTAGGTCAAGGGCACACAGGGCCTCCACCAATTGGCTGTTGTGTTCACTGAATCGTTCTGACATTTCACCAACGACAGCATCCAACGTGCTGAATAACAGTCATTACACTCTCTTCTCCTCTGTCCTGCTGTCCTACTGTACTGTTCACCACATTTTGCTGGAGCCTTGTTCTTATATAAAGTTGTTGTATGCTTGAACTGGTAGTGGTATGTCAAATCCTTTGATACTATCAATAACATTATTCCAGTTAGAATACCCAACTTGGGCCAAGGCCTTGTCTGCATTAGCATTGGACCCAACACACAAAATTCGATATGGGAAACGAAATCCCATAACCGAGTATGCCAGCCACTTTCTTCCTCTGAACCAGGTGGAGGTGGAGGCCGCTGTGGAGCCATTATCCTGATGGTTATAAAACTTAGGGGGCTCAAATTTGAACTGAGAGGGCTAAGCCCCCTTTAGCCCCCCTCTAGAGCTGGTCCGTTTATTGACACGAGGGGGGGTGGATATAGTACCTTGTTTGAGTGTGTATTGATGGGGACAAAGTAGTAACATGTTGGCTAATCACTGATTACTGTGTGTTCTACAGACTAATCCTACTGCTGTTGCTGACCTTGACATCAGCTTTAGTAGTACAGAGCCTGTAGACCCATTGGATGAACGCTTTCTGCTGGGAATAAGCTCAAGCGCCACATCATCTGACATTGAAACAAGCCAGGACAGCCAAAGGTATTTATGAAACCACAATACCCTCTTTGAGGTAACAAAATCACCAATAAATTAAACTAAACTGTCTACAAGAGAAGTGCTCCTCAAACTTTTTAAACCCTTGCAGTCAGTTCTTTGTCATGGGGGAGAGGGGCTGTTGGTGTACTCTTCTAGCATATTCACTCAAATGTTTGGTTGTGTTTGTTTACTCAACAGCACAACTGTAGGCGCTCGTACACACCAAAACATGACTAGACTGTTTACAAGTCAAATCCCTCAAACTTTTCACATCTCAATGCTCAATTGACTCTGAGTTAGAGGTCTCCTAAATAATGTCACAGGTATGGGTCTGAGCTTTCCTCGGGTTTAGCATTCTTCTTCTGTATTCACTGAACTCTTTTCGCAGTGGAAAATGTGGACGCCCCAAAAGTCAGTCCATGTTTCAGTGCAGTAAGCATGGTCGGCATACAACAAAGAATTGGTGCTGTACACCGTGAGGGTCGGGAGTAGGCTACAGTACTTGGCTAATTAGCTAAAGAATCCCTGTGTTGTGCAGGCACATGGGAGGCCGGGATCAATTACCAGACGGAGAGGGAGGAGTAGGCTGTCCTTGTAAATAAGAATTTGTTCTTACAGTTGTAGTCGGAAGTTTACATACACCTTATCCATATACATTTAAACTCAGTTTTCCACAATTCATGAAATTTAATCTGAGTAAAAATTCCCTGTTTTAAGAACGGCGGGAACATTTCCGTAGTCAGCGACATTATTCATGCAATTCCCCTTAAAGTGTTGCTCTGTGCTACCCAGTGTGGCGGGGTGGAGATGATTTTGTTTTCAAATAACGTAAAATGAGTGTGAAATAGACCATTCTTGAACATGGAGTGAGACATTGTTACTAATTTGTAAATAAAGCCAGTTTGTTGTTTAGAATGATTTATTTCTGTTTTTTGAGGGAGAGAAACCAAAAACCTACAGTCATCTCATGGGTCTCCCAGTCAAGCCCAGCAAAGGTATTAAACCAGTATCTGTAGCAACACAGCTTGCACTACTATGCAGTGTCTTAGACTGCTGCTCCACTCAGGCACTGTACAACATGACCGGTCGGGAGTGCACTAAAGTACTACAGTAAGAGCAAAATAATCCTAACAAAATAAAATAAAAAACTTAGTGTAACAACTTTAAGTAAGTAATAGTATGTAAGCCGTGCACAATTATCAGTTTCTATTTAAGTTTGTCGCCCATTCATTGTCAGATAGAGACACAGTAGGACCCAAAAGCATAATCAGTGCTCTAACTCCCCCTTGCGCTGGTCTGGAGCAACGCAGGGTAACGTACTAAACCACAAATGACCTCTAATTCCCACATCATAATCACAAAATTTTTAGTGGAGCAACCACTGTAAGCTAAAAAAGTATTAGAAATGACACACTATGTTAACATATTTCCCTCCACCATATTTCGATCACAACAACAGGGTCAAAGTTGAATGTCTCTTTTACCTCCCAGGAAAAATCCATACTATTTAAAATTCTGAGCATACTTACAAGTCTCTCCTTGGACTCGTGTCCTGGTCAGCCTGGTCTCCAGCAGCTCCAGGTCTTGACAGTCCTCCATCTGGAGAATGAGATCATCAGGCAAGGACAAAGCTCCAACCGACCCATTGGCCTGTTGATAGGCTAACAAGTTATACATCTTGTTATCCATCTCAAGCGTTGGATCATCCTCTGCTCCAATACACTGCAGCAAAAGTGTGTTACCCAGATATATAGGGAGAGAGAGAGAAGTTAATCACCGTCACACTTCTGAAAACAATTACAACACCTAATTTTTAAGGATACACCAAAAATAGATGTGCAAGCTATGTTCTTACCCGATTGCCCACTTGCAGCAAAGGTCCTTAGTATGGTAGCAACCTGCACCACTTTTTCACTCAGTGATCCGAAACCACCTGGACTTATAGGACAAAAGGAGCAGTTAATCACTACCACAATCATGAAAACAATTATAGATGTGCAAATGATGTTCTTTCCTGCTGGCCCACTCCTGAGCACCTTAACTTCTTCCCTCAGGGCTCTGTTTTCCTACTGGACTGCATTTCTGTCCTGTCTTCCTTCAGTGATTTGTTTTCCTGCCGAAGTCTTTGGATTTCTTCCCAGAAAAAAATAAAACTAAATTTAAAAGGTTAAAGGTTAACCTTGTGGAAAATTACAGGTTCCTTCTTAATTGTTTCATTTTTTTACTTTATTTAACCTTTTATTTAACTAGGCAAGTCAGTTAAGAACAAATTCTTATTTACAACGACGGCCTACAAAAAGGCCTCCTGCAGGGACAAGGGGCCTGGATTTAAAAAAATACAAAAATGAATACAATATAAATATAAGACAAATCGCACATCACAACAAGAGAGACAAAACACTGCATAAAGAGAGACCTAAGACAACAACATAACAAGGCAGCAAAACATGACAACACAGCATGGTAGCAATACAACATGACAACAACATGGTAGCAACACAACATGGTAGCAGCACAAAAACATGGTACAAACAGTATTGGGCAAAGTGAACAGCACAAAGGTCAAGAAGGTAGAGACAACAATACATCATACAAAGTAGCCACAACTGTCAGTAAGAGTGTCCATGATTGAGTCTTTGAATGAAGAGATTGCGATAAAACTGTCCAGTTTGAGTGTTTGTTGCAGCTTGTTCCAATACCTAGCTGCAGCGAACTGAAAAGAGGGGCGACCTTAATACAATTACATACTGTGCAAAACAGGACAGATAAGCATAGTCTCATCTGGGCTAAGTGTTTTTTTTTTACCTCCATGGCTTTTATCTACATGCTGCTGTGGTGAATATGATGCTGGAAATATGATCCATGTCCTAGTTGAAAGATATTACATTGTACTTCCGGCGCCGACAGAGATGGCCGCCTCGCTTCGCGTTCCTAGGAAACTATGCAGTTTTTTGTTTTTTTTTACGTGACTGTAACGTTCTGTGCTTCACGGAAACATGGCTCACTGGAGAGACGCTATCCGAAGCGGTGCAGCCAACGGGTTTCTCCACGCATCGCGCCGACAGAAACAAACACCTTTCTGGTAAGAAGAGGGGTGGGGGTGTATGCCTTATGGCTAACGAGGCATGGTGCGATGAAAGAAACATACAGGAACTAAAATCCTTCTGTTCACCTGATTTAGAATTCCTCACAATCAGATGTAGACCGCATTATCTAACAAGAGAATTCTCTTCGATTATAATCACAGCCGTATATATCCCCCCCAAGCAGACACATCGATGGCTCTGAACGAACTTTATTTAACTCTTTGCAAACTGGAAACCATTTATCCGGAGGCTGCATTCATCGTTGTTGGGGATTTTAACAAGGCTAATCTGAAACAAGACTCCCTAAATTTTATCAGCATATCGATTGCGCAACCAGGGGCGGAAAAACCTTGGATCACTGTTACTCTAACTTCCGCGACGCATATAAGGCCCTGCCCCGCCCCCTTTCGGAAAAGCTGACCACGACTCCATTTTGCTGATACCTGCCTACAGACAAAAGCTAAAGAAGCTCCCACGCTGAGGTTTGTCCAACGATGGTCCGACCAAGCTGACTCCACACTCCAAGACTGCTTCCATCACGTGGACTGGGACATGTTTCGTATTGCGTCAAATAACAACATTGACGAATACGCTGATTCGGTGTGCGAGTTCATTAGAACGTGCGTTGAAGATGTCGTTCCCATAGCAACGATTAAAACATTCCCTAACCAGAAACCTTGGATTGTTTGCAGCATTCGCGTGAAACTGAAAGCGCGAACCACTGCTTTCAATCAGGGCAAGGTGTCTGGTAACATGACTGAATACAAACAATGCAGCTATTCCCTCTGTAAGGCTATCAAACAAGCTAAGCGTCAGTACAGAGACAAAGTAGAATCCCAATTCAACGGCTCAGACACAAGAGGCATGTGGCAGGGTCTACAGTCAATCACGGACTACAGGAAGAAATCCAGCCCAGTCACGGACCAGGATGTCTTGCTCCCAGGCAGACTAAATAACTTTTTTGCCCGCTTTGAGGACAATACAGTGCCACTGACACTGCCTGCAACGGAAAAATGCGGTCTCTCCTTCACTGCAGCCGAGGTGAGTAAAACATTTAAACGTGTTAACCCTCGCAAGGCTGCAGGCCCGGACGGCATCCCCAGCCGCGCCCTCAGAGCATGCGCAGACCAGCTGGCTGGTGTGTTTACGGACATATTCAATCAATCCCTATACCAGTCTGCTGTTCCCACATGCTTCAAGAAGGCCACCATTGTTCCTGTTCCCAAGAAAGCTAAGGTAACTGAGCTAAACGACTACCGCCCGTAGCACTCACTTCCGTCATCATGAAGTGCTTTGAGAGACTAGTCAAGGACCATATCACCTCCACCCTACCTGACACCCTAGACCCACTCCAATTTGCTTACCGCTCAAATAGGTCCACAGACGATGCAATCTCAACCACACTGCACACTGCCCTAACCCATCTGGACAAGATGAATACCTATGTGAGAATGCTGTTCATCGACTACAGCTCGGCATTCAACACCATAGTACCCTCCAAGCTCGTCATCAAGCTCGAGACCCTGGGTCTCGACCCCGCCCTGTGCAACTGGGTACTGGACTTCCTGACGGGCCGCCCCAGGTGGTGAGGGTAGGTAACAACATCTCCTCCCGCTGATCTTCAACACTGGGGCCCCACAAGGGTGCGTTCTGAGCCCTCTCCTGTACTCCCTGTTCACCCACGACTGCGTGGCCACGCACGCCTCCAACTCAATCATCAAGTTTGCGGACGACACAACAGTGGTAGGCTTGATTACCAACAACGACGAGACGGCCTACAGGGAGGAGGTGAGGGCCCTCGGAGTATGGTGTCAGGAAAATAACCTCACACTCAACGTCAACAAAACTAAGGAGATGATTGTGGACTTCAGGAAACAGCAGAGGGAACACCCCCCTATCCACATTGATGGAACAGTAGTGGAGAGAGTAGCAAGTTTTAAGTTCCTCGGCATACACATCACAGACAAGCTGAATTGGTCCACTCACACAGACAGCATCGTGAAGAAGGCGCAGCAGCGCCTCTTCAACCTCAGGAGGCTGAAGAAATTCGGCTTGTCGCCTAAAGCACTCACAAACTTCTACAGATGCACAATCGAAAGCATCCTGGCGGGCTGTATCACCGCCTGGTACGGCAACTGCTCCGCCCTCAACCGTAAGGCTCTCCAGAGGGTAGTGAGGTCTGCACAACGCATCACTGGGGGCAAACTACCTGCCCTCCAGGACACCTACACCACCCGATGTTACAGGAAGGCCATAAAGATCATCAAGAACATCAACCACCCGAGCCACTGCCTGTTCACCCCGCTATCATCCAGAAGGCGAGGTCAGTACAGGTGCATCAAAGCTGGGACCGAGAGACTGAAAAACAGCTTCTATCTCAAGGCCATCAGACTGTTAAACAGCCACCACTAACATTGAGTGGCTGCTGCCAACACACTGACACTGACTCAACTCCAGCCACTTTAATAATGGGAATTGATGGGAAATGATGTAAATATATCACTAGCCACTTTAAACAATGCTACCTTATATAATGTTACTTACCCTACATTATTCATCTCATATGCATACATATATACTGTACTCTATATCATCGACTGCATCCTTATGTAATACATGTATCACTAGCCACTTTAACTATGCCACTTTGTTTACATACTCATCTCATATGTATATACTGTACTCGATACCATCTACTGTATCTTGCCTATGCTGCTCTGTACCATCACTCATTCATATATCCTTATGTACATATTCTTTATCCCCTTACACTGTGTATAAGACAGTAGTTTAGGAATTGTTAGTTAGATTACTTGTTGGTTATTACTGCATTATCGGAACTAGAAGCACAAGCATTTCGCTACACTCGCATTAACATCTGCTAACCATGTGTATGTGACAAATAAAATTTGATTTGATTTGATTTAATGTATTAAAGGGCCTTGTTTCTCCTATGAAATTCTATCAGTATTTAGCAGGACAGAATACATCCTCCAATGGATTTTTTCATTAATAATGCTTCACTTCTTTCCCAGGTGCTGTCTGGTGGTGTACACACGATGGATAAATTATTTGTTTTGTACTTTTTCCTGAGGCTGAGTGGTGGCCAATAGCAGGTGTCATCTTTGATTCATACTGCATATGGTTCGTTCTTTTCAACCAGGACCTGAACTACGGCATACTTCATGATCTAAAGGCAGCTAAGCATAAAGAGCACTTGCAATTGAAAAATAATAATTTGCACTTCAATCACACAATACGCAGGGAAACCCTAAGATATTTAGCTTGTGAGAGGCAAACAGAAACAAATAGGGCTATGCCATGTCTACAAGTGGCTCAATGGAGAGAACAAAATAATGATTAATTGTTTGCGATTTATAATGACATGGGCTTTGAGATATATATATATATATTTTTATAGATATAGATATAGATATATTTATAGATATATATATACAGATATATATATATATAGATATATATATATATAGAGATATATATATATATAGAGAGAGAGATATATATATATATATATAGAAGTGGCTCAATGGAGAGAACAAAATAATGATTAATTGTTTGCAATTTATAATGACATGGGCTTTGAGATATATATATATATATATCAAAGCCCATGTCATTATAAATTGCAAACAATTAATCATTATTTTGTTCTCTCCATTGAGCCACTTGTAGACATGGCATAGCCCTATTTGTTTATATATATACATAGATATAGAGATATATATATAGAGAGATATAGATATATATATATATAGATATATATAGATATAGATAAATATATATATATCATTATATCTATATATAAGATATATATATCTATATATCTATATCTATATCTATATATATATAGAGAGAGAGAGTGAAAATCCAAATGAAAATTCCAAACCTACAACCTGATTTTGGACAAAATTACCTGGAAGGATTCCTACTACAATAAATATTTATTTCCAAGGTCTATACAGCAAATGCCCTGGCAAACTAACGACCAGCAATCAAACGTACAATAGACCTGAACACACCACCAACCTAGAACTGAGTGAGTAAAGTTTAGTCTGAAGCTACTTTTAAAGCCAATAAGAAAAATAAATTACAGTGATAAATTTGACTTTATCAGGACTAAATGGCTATCAAGCTTGCTAGGACAGAACAGTTTTGGCTGCAACTTCAATTAGCACGGAGGTGTGAAGTGAGAGGTGTTAAAGCCCTTGAGCCAAACAATGGCAGGACAGTTTCACAGCCTCCCCCACCCAAATGCAGAGGCCTTTGAAGCCCCCTCCATCTGTGCAGAGGTCATTACAATACAGTACCCCTTGGTTTCATCTCTATTTTGAACTTATATGCAGCCACGCCACTTAAATTGTAAATTACCTCAATAAGAAACAATATTGTTTCTTTAATCATATCAGAAGGTATCCTCCTTGCAGTCTCCAAAATACAACAGCCACAGGACAACTTTGTTTGGACGTCGTAAAGGACCATTCACCGAAACTGAAGAGAAATAGTTAGCTAATGACCTCATTTTCCATGTGGAAAAAAACATTGGCCAGAGACTTGCTCGCTAGGTTTGAGAGCTAGCTGGGATTTTCTACAAGGGATCTGCATCTGTAAAAAGCTTCTCCCAAGTGGGTGTGACACCTACTCCCATTGCCTGCTATACTGCTGCTTGAATTCCACCTGGCGATCTGTTCACCATCTGCCCTGGCCTGTCTCCCCCTGTCTTGTACAGGTACCCCCGCAACACTCCCCCCTCTCTCCCAAGGTTTTGCTTGCCTTCAGCACAAACGCACAATTGGGACTTGTGACTTTGAACTTACAATGGCTTACAAAAGTCGTGTGTCACGCCCTGGTCTAAGTATTTTGTGTTTTCTTTATTATTTTGGTCAGGGCAGGGTGTGACATGGGTTATTTTATGTGGAGTGTTTTGTCTTGGGGTTTTTGTAGGTCATGGGATTGTGGTTAGTGGGGTTGTCTAGAATAGTCTATGGCTGCCTGGAGTGGTTCTCAAACAGAGGCAGGTGTTTATCGTTGTCTCTGATTGGGAACCATATTTAGGCAGCCATATTCTTTGAGTGTTTCGTGGGTGATTGTTCCTGTCTCTGTGTTTGTTTGCACCAGATAAGGCTGTTTAGGTTTTCCACGTTTATTGGTTTTTGTATTCAGTTGTTCATGTGTGGACATTTATTTTTTAGCCTCTCCTCTTCGGACGAAGAGGAGGAAACATGAACCATGGACATTTACCACGCCGCATATTGGTCCTCCGATCCTATTTTTCGCCTCTCCTGATGCATATTCAAATGCCAAAAAGATCAACCCTGCAGAGCTTTCCCTGTCCTCTGCCTTCGATGTTTGACGAAGAGGAGGAAATCCCTAACATTGTGCTTTATGTTGATATCTGCTTTTGCCATTAATACGACCTACAATTGATCAATTGAAAGTGTGGGTTTGCGTGCTTTCTTGACTATGAACTTGCATTAGCATAACGCAGCGGACATAAACTTTTCCTATTCATGAAAATCGCAAATGAAATTAAATAAATATATTCAAACACAAGCTTAGCCTTTTGTTAACAACACTGTCATCTCAGATTTTCAAAATGTGCGTTACAGCCAACGCTAGACAAGCATTTGTGTAAGTTTATCATGGCATAATGCTATGCTAGGCTCTGCTGGCAGCAGGCAACATTTTCACAAAAATAAGAAAAGCAACCAAATTAAATCATTTACCTTTGAAGGACTTCAGATGCTTTCACTCAGGAGACTCCCAGTTAGATAGCAAATGTTCCTTTTTTCCAAAAATATTATTTTTGTAGGCGAAATAGCTCCGTTTCGTCATCATGCTTGGGTGAGAAATCGACCGGAAAATGCTGCAACTATAACGCCAAACTTCTTTCAAAATTTGCTCCATAATATCAACAGAAACACAGCAAACATTGTTTCGGATCCATCCTCAAGGTGTTTTTAACATATATATTCAATAATATATCCGTCGAGGCAATTGGTTTCTCATAAGAAGCGATTGGAAAAATGGTTACCTCAGTATTTTACGCGAGATTTTCTGCAGGAGACACCATGTGACCACATGCTATATATGGTCCCTTACAGCCATTCTTCAATGGAAATGCCTAAAAAGACATCACAATGCTGTAACATAGATAAGATGTTTATTTTCATGATATGCTTATGAGTTATTTCTCATAAGAATGTATTTTGTTGTACTATAGTGGTGGTCATTTTCAATGATCTGTTCTCTGTCAAGACTAAGTTGCTTGGGCCGCAGAGAGGGGAGAGGTCAAGGTGTCATCATGTGTAAACATATATTTTAAACCATGTGAAGGGATGATTAATGGGGAACCAATTATCCCTTGGCTCCACTGTGTCTGTGTGCCAGTCACTCCCTACTTTTCCCATCGGGGAGAGGAGGATGGCAGTGTCTGGAACCATTCTCTGTTCCCTCTCTCATTGCCTCTATCTTGACCTAAATGCTCACTTTCCTCTCTGTGAGCTTGTCCAGAATTGGTTGTATTTAGGATGGGGTGTCTAAAATGACAATTTGATATATATCATAGGGTGGGGGTAATGTCTTGGTACCATTTTGTACCAAGGACGAGATAAGAGCTTTGTTTAGGAGACCAAACTGAATGATAAGTTATAGCCAATTCTGTCTGGCTAGGGGATATTCCTCTCTGAAGTAAAGTCTTTCTTTGTGTTCCTAAGTTCCTAAGACTTGTGGTTTGTCATGTCAACTAGGGGGGTGGATCTTTGCTATAAAGGATCCCAGTTGCCATTATGTTGACCACTCTCAACTTTTCATTAGATATACTGAACTGTTGAAAGTCAAAATGCTATTGCAAAAGCTTAATTATTATTAAAGGTGAAGATTAAGCATAACTCTGACTGGTGTGTGATTTGCTCTCTCATCATTTGGTAATTAAGGAAATTTCCACGACATTTGGCGACAGGGATGGGATGTGAATCTTCACTCGGTGACCACTCCTGACGACCTAGGTAATCATGCACAAGGGATCCATCAAACTCGGGATCTCAGGGAGACCACACTT